>NC_091988.1:15389332-15556832 GCF_044704955.1 Pristiophorus japonicus | reverse complement strand
TTCCGCAGTTGGAGCTGAGGCATCTATTTGGGGAAGAGTAGAGGGAGCTTCACTCTACACTCAACTTGACCTCGGAATAGAAACATAGAAACATAGAAAATAGGTGCAGGAGTAGGCCATTCGGCCCTCCGAGCCTGCACCACCATTCAATAAGATCATGGCTGATCATTCACTCAGTACCCCTTTCCTGCTTTCTCTCCATACCCCTTGATCCCTTTAGCCATAAGGGCCATATCCAACTCCCTCTTGAATATATCTAATGAACTGGCATCAACAACTCTCTGCAGAAGAGAATTCCACAGGTTAACAACTCTCTGAGTGAAGAAGTTTCTCCTCATCTCGGTCCTAAATGGCTTACCCCTTATCCTTAGACTGTGACCCCTGGTTCTGGACTCCCCCAACATCGGGAATATTCTTCCTGCATCTAACCTGTCCAGTCCCGTCAGAATTTTATATGCTGGACCTGAGTGGGGGTCATATTCACCTTCACTGCTTGAGTGATAAGCTGGCGAAGCAGATTGCCTGGCCATGGTAGAACCCACCCGATTTGCATTCCATTGCAATCAATGGAAATAAAGATTGGGTTCAGTAACAGGCAGGTGATACTCCGGCCAGCTTACTGCCAAAACGGTGAAAATGAAAATTAGCCCCAAGGGATCATTTTAAGATCCGCGCAGGCAGGCGAGGGCCCCATAAATATGCAAATTTCAGGGTCCTATGACAAAAATAGGACCTCGGCATGATTTTAATGTGCACTTTGGTGACCCACGACCAGAGCCGGAATTACTAGAGAAAACTGGCAGGGGGCAGGAGCAGGCCTAGAAGAGGGCAGCGAAGGTAAGACGTTTTCATTTTTACAGTTTCCTTGTGTGCCACAAGGGAAATCTTGGGCTTCCCCTGCCCCAGGCTTCTCCCTCCCCAGCCTCATAATTGCCTCCAGCCTCGCCCTCACCCTCCGCTTGACCTGACTGCCAGGCACTATTCCTGTGGGTCCCCAGCGACAGCCTGCTGCCGCCTGAAATCATGTTCCTGCTCACCGCCCAGGTACTGATTCCTGCTGGGATCAGACGGGAGACTCACCTGGACAATGGAATTGAGTCCTAGGTGTTAAAACAGTCCAGATCTCATTCCAGCCTGGCCACCACTGTGCCCACACCAAGTTAAAATCAGGACTCCAGTGTCTAAAATAGGAAACTGTTCTCTTTTCCACCATGAACATTCCTCAGCTCAACGAACACAAAATTCACTAAAAATATGAATATAAAAACAATGTTATTGTAAGGTAACTGGTAACACATCTGTTATTTTAAAATTTTATGCATACAGTGTTAACATTGCTGAATTACTCACTCACCCATCTCTGGCTCATAGTTCTCCAACACCTCAAAATTAAAATTCTCATCCTCATGTTTAAATCCCTCCATGACCTCACCCCTCTCTCTGTAACCGCCTCCAGCTCTACAAAATCCACCCTCCCCGAAGACTCCAATCCGCTAATTGTGGCATCTTATGCATCCCTCTCCCTTCATCCCAGAATTGGTGGCCATACTTTCTGTCAGCAAGGAACCACGCTCTGGAATTTTACTTTGTTCTGAGAATGTGGGCAATGCTGATAAGACCGCATCTTTTGGGCATCCTTAGTTACCCTGAGAAGGTGATGAGAGCATAAGAATTAGGAGCAGGAGTAGGCCATACGGCTTCTCGAGCCTGTTCCACCATTCAATAAGATCATGGCTGATCTTCTAATGCAACTCCACTTTCCCGCCCGATCCCCATATCCCTTGATTCCCCTAGTATCCAAAAATCTATCGCTCTTGTTTTGAATATATTCAACGACTGAGCATCCACAATCCTCTGGGGTAGAGAATTCCAAAGATTCACCATCCCAAGTGAAGAAATTTCTCCTCATCTCAGTTCTAAATGTCTGACCCCTTTCTCTGAGACTATGAGCCCTAATTGTAGCCTCTCCAGCCAGGAGAAACAACCTTTAAGCATCTATCCTGTCAAGCCCTCTAAGAATGTTATATGTTTCAGTAAGATCACCTCTCATTCTTTTAAACTCCAGAGAATATAGGCCCATTCTACTCAATACATAGGCCCATTCTACTCAACATATAGGCCCATTCTAATCAATACATAGTCCCATTCTAATCAACATATAGGCCCATTCTAATCAATACATAGTCCCATTCTACTCAACGTATAGGCCCATTCTACTCAATACATAGACCCATTCTACTCAACATTTAGGCCCATTCTACTCAATGAATTGTTGTCCTTATGGTGACAGAGCTCCCAAGATGGTTCCGAATTTTCTTGTCACAATTGCACCAAGTTTCATGGAAGTAGAAGTGAGTATGAATTGAACACACAGGAAACTTGATGTTTGAAACTCCAGCAAGAGAAAGCAAGGAACAGGACAATAACACTTGCAACTTCCACAGGCAGGTGGAGCGTAAAGAGAGAAATAAGAGAGCGATTTGGAAAAGAGAAATAGAAAGAGGAACGAACGCATTTTTCCCTTTCTGGCCCTTTTATATTTCTGGCTTGGCGAGACTGCAATCTTATTCTCAGCATTTGCCCATTGTGCAAAATGTTTCATGGATCAGTTCTAAACGTGTGATGGATGGAAAGGCCATGGGATAGCACAAAACAGCTGTAAGAGACCTCACTGAAATTCAGGGATGGTGTGAATGAAAACAGTTTCAAATAAAGACAATTCTCTCAGTCAGCCTGTGACTCAAACCCTTGCAGGTCACTCGCAATCCCCGATCCCTGACTGCTGAAGATATATTGCAGTTGGGAAAAAGGAAAACTACACTACTGGCCTGTGACAAGATTACATGGTGTAAACAGCCTTGTGAAAGGCAGTCCGAATGTGATTTCCCCCCCCCCCCTTTGAATTGCTTTATTGATATCTTTAAACAGTAAATCATCCTTATATTTAAAAAAAAATAGAAAGTAGTTCTCAAACAAAGGCACAGCAAAAATAGCATGAAATAGGACTGATTATTTTTTTAAATGTGTAAATAGCTTGTTGAAAGCAATCATTAAGATAACCAACAAAACACAACTGGGATTGGCCCTTAAAAAGCCAAAGGAGGCACTTGTCCTTAGAAATGATAAATAGAAATAGTAAATATTCTTGGGTTTCGGCACAACAGGGTTCTAGATCTGTCAGAAATTAGCTCATTTACAGGCAATTTTTGTTTTCATTCCTGGAATGTGGGCATTGCCGGCAAGGCCGGCATTTATTGCCCATCCCTCATTGCCCTTGAGAAGGTGGTGGTGAGCCACCTTGTTGAACCGCTGTAGTCCTTGTGTTGAAGGTACTCCCACAGTGCTGTTAGGAAGGGAGTTCCAGGATTCTGACCCAGTGACGATGAAGGAACGGCGATATACTTCCAAGTCAAAACTTGGAGGGGAACTTGCAGGTGATGGTGTTCCCATGCATCTGCTGCCCTTGTCCTTCTTGGTGGTATAGCTCGCAGGTTTGGGAGGTGCTGCTGAAGAAGCCTTGGTGAGTTGCTGCAGTGCATCTTGTAGATGGTGCACACTGCAGTCACGGTACGTCAGTGATGGAGGGAGTGAATGTTTAAGGTGTTAACACTGTGTGTATAAAATTTTAAATAACTGATGTGTTACCAATTAGCTTACAATAAAATTGTTTTAATATTAATATTTTTAGTGAATTTTGTGTTTATTGAGGTAAGGAATGTTCATGGTGGAAAATGAAACATTTTCATATTTTAGACACGCCCGATTTTAACTTGTGGTGCGAGTTCAACATCAGGCCGATTGGGCGGAGTGTGGTCCGGATCAGTTTAACTCCCGGGCCTCATTTCCATCTCCCAGGTGAATCTCCTATCCAATCCCTGTGGGAATTGGTACCTGGCCATTGGGCGGGATTGGGATTGGGCAGTGGGGTAAATGAGCATCAGGGCAGGGGAGGGATCTGGAGTCAATCAATGTCGGTGGAGTGGGATAGATAAGCTCATCATCATCATAGACAGTCCCTCGGAATCGAGGGAGACTTGCTTCCACTCTTAAAATTAGTCCTTAGGTGGCTGAACAGTCCAATACGAGAACCATAGTCCCTGTCACAGGTGGGACAGATAGTCGTTGAGGGAAGGAGTGGGTGGGATAGGTTTGCCGCATGCTCCTTCCGCTGCCTGCGCTTGATTTCTGCATGCTTTCGGCAATGAGACTCGAGGTGCTCAGCGCCCTCACAAATGCACTTCCTCCACTTCGGGTGGTCTTTGGCCAAGGACTCCCAGGTGTCAGTGGGCATGTTGCACTTTATCCGGGAGGCTTTGAGGGTGGCCATGTAACGTTTCCTCTGCCCACCTTTGGCTCATTTGCCGTGAAGGAGTTCCGAGTAGAGCGCTTGCTTTGGTAGTCTCGTGTCTGGCATGCGGACAATTTGGCCTGCCCAGCGGAGCATCAGGGTAGGGGAGGGATCTGGAGTCAATCACTGTCGGTGGAGTGGGGGGAAACCCAGGGCTGGAGGGTCTAAGCTTTCCTTGTAGGGTTCAGACGAGCACTCCTTCTTACAAAGGTAAAAATCTTACCTTCTCGGCCCTCTTGCAGACCTACTCTTGTGTGCCACCAGCTTTCTCTGGCAAGCGGGCAGTGGTCATAGGTCGTGGACTCCATGTTAAATTGGAGTCATCGACCCTGACCTTTGCACATTTGCGGGGCCCTCAGCTGCCTGTGGCGATGGCCCTGCATGTTGCCCGAAACATGCCAGGTGGCAGGCATGAGTGTGGCATGACCACGCAGTGAGGGCACTGCTTCCATTTAACCCCACTGCGTGCCCTGCTCCCATCCAACATGGGGCAGTTAACATCGGCCATTGGGGGGATCACTTTTAACTTCACCATTTTCAAAACCAATTCAAAAATGTAGCAATCTTTCAGCTTAATACTGCTTACTGGTCCAGCTTTACATTCGCCCCGGCAGAAATCCAGAGAAAATCATTACTGCTGAGGTTATGTGAAATAAACAATAAGCAAAACAGGCCTGTCATTTTCCAAAGGGTTAATGGAAAGCAGAACACCTGATCCGAGCTTCAAACCCTTAAGAAGGGAAGTCATTAGTCTACGAACAAATCCAGGTGAATTGTTCAGGTCAGCAGCTCATGACTCGGTTACAGGATGGCTCCCAGTTGAGATGAAATTCACTGCAGTGTCATACGCCTGGTGGCAACGCTGAAATCCAAAAGAAACTCAACAGCTTTGTCCGTGTCATAATTAGGTCACTAGGGGCACAAGCCTTTGAAATGTTGCAGGCAGCAGCTACAGTCAAGGCAAAGGCATTGGCACTCTGAGCATGACATGAATTTGCAGCAAATCAATTTTTTTCCCCCTGCCCTTTCAGATTTCGCTAATAAGGAAACTACATAAATTCTCTAAGTGCCGAGATTTGCCTCCACTTCTAGTCGCTGCTCCAATGTGAGCGAGTACCTTGGAAGCACAAAAAAAATAAATAGTTAAGCGCAGGCATTTTAACCGTCTCCTGGCAGCACTTTGATGTTTTCATCAACACTGGGCTGTGTGCAGCAGGATGAAATATAGCCGTGCTAAAACGATTAAAAATAAAAGACTTCTCTGTTCAGAGCAAGCACCATCCATGTGAGCACCTGTGATGTGATAATGTATTTGCTCTGTATTCTTCCAGTGCATTAACCATGAGGCATCTGCTTGTCCTAAAACATTGAAATGAAATATGAAACCTTCCCCTAGGATAACAACACTGAACTCAATATATCATTTATAACTTTTAACCCCATACTTGCAAACATATTTGCATAAGGAGGAGATTAACACTGCATACAGTGTGAGTTGTCCTCCTCTTCGCATTCTCTCCTGTACTTTGTTGAGATGCAGTGTCTTTTTAATTTCCTTGGGGGCTACATTTCAACATCAGCCCAGTATCCCCCATGCATTCGCAATGCAAATGCCACTACATCTAAAATAGGATTATTGATGGCTGTTGGTATTTATGTGACAAGTCACAGGAATGTATTTTGCAAACTCCCTCATCCTGCGCATCGGGAAAAAAAGCCAATGTCACGTAGCACGGGTGATTACCAGCACGCCCGATTGTATTGATAACACAAACTCGAGTCCTGCTATGTTGTACCAGCTGGAAAACTTCAAACCATCCGGTCACACTGCGCTGCACAGCAGGACTGCTGGCAAAGGCCATCCATAAATCCAGAAGTGAATTTGAATTTGCAGTGCAGAAGAGCACGAAATTATCACGAGAATGGTTCTGAAAAAGCATCACGGGTAACAATTTATTTTTTAAACTTGACTAGTTTCTCCCCTCCCTCCCTGTCCTGAAGGTTACGGGGAATATTGTCAGTGAGTATCGCCAGGCTATTCGACCATGTAGCTGTCCTCGCCCAACCACCTCCAGCAGAGGCCACTGAACTGTGATCAGGACTGAGAACCCTGCTAATTCTACCCTCCCAAACCCAGGGGCACCGAGGATAATTGTACTGCCCCTATCAAATGAGATTAGCTAGTTCAGCATGAACTGGGGAATCAATCCAAGGCCTTTCTTCAACTTTAGGTATTTCAGCTATTTGCTTGCTGATCCATATTTGTATTCTGTGAATTTGTTTTGACAAATCCATAAAGCATGTCAAAACCTATTTACAGACTCACATTTACAGAAGTGATTTCCATTGGCCTAGCAGCCTGTTGACACTAAAAAGCAGGGCTGGTAACTGACAAACATTGTTTTTAAAGAAAATCTCCCATCTACTGGCCACTTGACTTGATTTCGAGTGAACCTTGAAATGGGTAGCTCAACGTTATTTAAATGTTTAAATCAGGGTCCGACACAGGTTGTCAGATGCCAATTTTCATCTATCGATGGGTGGAATATTGGCACTGGTTAATATTGGCGAGCTGGTGCAGGAGGACGACGGCAGCGAAGAGTGACATCATCAAGGCCCAGGTCGTTGATTGGAGCGTGGGCAGACACAGCAGGAACGGCGAGGGACTGTGGAGGGACGTGATCAGGGCCCAGGAGAGGCGTGAGTACGGGGCCAGGGGCCCAGAGGCAGCCCGGGCCAGCCCACACTGCGCTATGTGTGCGCACTAGGCCCGTGCAGCAGAGCAGGTCTCCAGTCATCTTGGATAACCTTTGCAACTGGACCAAGACCTAGCTCTGTCAAGCCCGTGTGGTGGCTGATGTGCAACGGCCACCCCACGTTAAAAAAAATCCATGCACAGGCATCTTCCATCCTTCTGGACCTGGAATATTAGGTCCTTCATTGAAACACCTGTGAACTGATCGTTTTTTTTGGCGTGGAAGCAAGTCATCCTCATTTCGAGGGACTGCCGATGATGATGGTGACTGGCACTGGATTTACAGCGGACTCATCAGTGGCCGTAGCGGGACTGCTGGAGGCCACTGCCAAACGCCCAGAAGAAAACCTGTTGCCCTGATCTTGACCTGGCATGAACACTCTCCTGACCCCATAAACGTCTTTCCACCCACTGCTGGCTGCTCAGTGCTGTCCCCACCCCCAGCCACCAATCCCACCAGCCCCCCAGGATTGCCTCCCCCTTTTATGTTTTGACTTCAAGCTCAGCTCCACAGAGAAGCCTCAGATTCCCCCTCCCTCGTAACCCCCCCCCCCCCTTTGTATCAGGTTGGCGTGGTGACAACCATTTCAAAGGGTGCCTATGAAATGGTCATATCCCTTTGCTCCCAGACTGGAGGTGCACACATGAACTAAAAACCATTTGGAACGGACCGAGTTCAGGAGAAAATAAAGTGGCAAGTATATATTTTTTTTGATCAATCACATTTTGAATGCCAGTCACGTGTTCCTCATTCTGTGAAGTTTCTCACAGTAGGTGTGCCAGCTAAAAGAAAATAGTCATAATCGTGGCAGCTCAGGCAATACTTTAATGTTGGCTGTGCACATTATATCAGCAAGTTGCAAATTAAATGCAAATTGGGGAAAGAAAATGACCCAGAAGTTGTGTTCTGCTAAAATGAATTTCCACTGCCAAACGTTTGGAATTTTTTCCCTGCAATGGAGAATAATGGAACGTTTACTGGTCGAGAGTTGGAAAGGTTGATACTGGAGCTAAAAAGGTTGAATTATGAGGACGGGTTGCACAAGCCTGTATTCCCTTGGGTATAGACGATTAAGGGATGATCTAATTGAGGTGTTTAAGATGATTAAAGGAGTTGATGGGATAGATAGAAGGAAACTGTTTCCTCTGGTGGGGGGAGTCCAGAACAAGGGGGCATAACCTTAAAATTCGAGCCAGGCCGTTCCACGCCAAAAAAACGATCGGTTCACATGTGTTTCAATGAAGGACCTAATATTCCAGGTCCTGAACTACATCCAGAAGGATGGAAGATGCCTGTGCGTGGATTTTTTCAACGTGTGGTGGCACATCAGCCAACACACGGGCTTGACAGAGCTAGGTCTTGGTCCAGTTGCAAAGGTGACTGGAGACCTGATCTGCTGCATGGGCCTAGTGCGCACACATATCGCAGTGTGGGCTGGCCCGGGCTGCTCCTGGGTCCCTGGCCCCGAACTCACGCCTCTCCAGGACCCTGATCACGTCCCTCCACAGTCTCTCCTCCAAAAAGCTGTTGAGGCTAGGTCAATTAAAAACTTCAAATCAGAGATTGATGGATTTTTGTAAGGAAAGGGTATTAAGGGTTATAGAACCGAGGCGGGTGGAGAGTTAAGATACAGATCAGCCATGATCTAAATAAATGGCGAAACAGGCTTAGGGGCTGAATGGCCTGGTCCGGCCTGTATGTTCCCAAGCATTGACTCCACCGAGTCATCCATAAAACGGGATTCTGCCTTTGCAGGTTGCCAGCTACAGTCATAAGTAAAAGCTCATTTAATCTGTTTTAATTAGAAAGTTAACAGAAATGTGCTTCAGATTTCAGTTACAAATCGGCTCCCCTGACACACCATTTAATGAAGTCTTCAGGACCTTCTGCAGATAGTCACTAAAACCCCACATGATTTTAAATCTCATCCAACAATTAACTGACTAAACTGTGCTTTAAAAAAAAACTATTTAACTCTCCGTGGTGCGAAACGTTACAAATCGTGCTTCCAGTGGTGAGCATTGAATTCTGTCACGGGATGCAGGGTGGGGTTAGAGTCCAGAATGTGAGCATCCGTGAAGCCTAAAGCAACAATCGGTACAATCTTAAATCCACACAGGTACATTGTCCTTGATGGCCAGGGGACACGGATGGCAAGGATTGGTTTGCCCTTTCTCCCACCATACTCCAAAACCCACTGAGCTACGGGGGCTCCAACCCTCCTCTTGCTCCTCCGTCCAACTCAGTAGACGGAGAGATTAGTTCATGACAACAGGGAACATGTACCAAGAGCTAAGCTAAACAGTGGCACCTTTGGGCAGGGGGCTCTGTCCCTCTGTAGGTGTGTGCTGCCGTCCCTTTAAAAGGACCAACCTACTAGAGATCTGAATTAGGAAAACAATCAGGTATTTGCGGGTAAACACAACATGGATAAATGTGGGTGGCTTCAGATCATCAATATGCATTCGATTTTACTCCCAGGAGAGAGTGAGACGAATTGTAAATATCTAAAATTAAAATCAAAAATTTTACGCAGCATCAAAGGGATCATTTTTCTTGTTTAATCCAGTCCTGTAGGATTCAATGGAAATTTCGCAAAACACTAATTTTACAGCTATTCAGTCGGTGACCTTCCTTGCCAGTTGCCAAGCAACCTCATTTTAGCAACTGATGTATAACAGAGGTTGTATTTTTTTTATTGTGTGTTTCTGATTTGATAATTACACCATCCACATAGCTTGTACACTGACCTATTTCATGTGCGGCTCCTTTGGAACCCGAGGGTCTGCAGTGCTCTTTGTCTGTTACAACTTGTATCCCAGTCACCTGCAAACCCAACGTCACTCAGACTGAGATGATGAAAGGCTGATACGCAGGCCTCTTTAACAGTGTCAGCCCATCTTCCACTGAAACGTTAGTAGCTGCTCCCTCGGTCGCTGTATTAATTGAAGAATTCAAATCTACTTCTTCCGCAGGATTATGCATAACACTACGGTATAAAGTATATCCTGCCAATTTCAAATTCCTCTAAAACCACACCAGAGGTGAATATCGTCAGGCTATCAGGGCAGAACTGGACCATCGGAATATGGGAACACTGTGTGAACTCAATAACGGACTGTGATATGAGACAGGTGTATTCACATGGATAGAACCATTTGTCTCCAGCCTCTTTCATCTCCTAGTCAATTAGATCAAGGTTTTTGTTCTCTCTCTGTCTTCTTATCAGATGCTCTTACGAGATCCAGTCTCCTGAAAGTTCCTGAGCAAACTGTCATGTCCTCCATTTCTCATCAATCAGCGTGACAATATCGCAGTTTAACACCGTGAATTATTCAAGTCATAAATTGTATGCAAATCTAACAGGTAACTCGTTCAGCTGACTGGCTCTGAATCATCGTCTGATTCAAACAGAAATCTTGTTTTAAAAGATAAGCTTTCAGTGGGCATCTCAAGCGTGACAGCTGATGATGGGAGAATCTTTGATCTGCAGTCATTGTTTAATTTTTTCCAGTTTGCTTTGACACGTACAGTAAAACAATATTAATAGCTCAAGGCGCTGGGTCAAGGCGAGTGCGCACATTCTAATGTGAAGGACTGCAGAATCTCCCTCCGTTTTTTTGTTGAAGATTGTCGTAAGTTCAGGATGACCATGTCTACAGACAATGGAAATCGGTAATTCTTTTCCAAGGGAAAACTTTACTTCATATCCTATGTAAATCAATCCCCCGAGCAGGAAGCAACACTGTAATTGACCTGATGTGCATCCTCACATGAGAAACACGACAAATCTCTTCAGGAAGCAAGTCGAGACTGCTCATTAAGGTGCACTTGATGGATGGTCTCTCGTTATTTCTTTCCCGCCATCCAGTTTTTTCCTTCTTCTTCTGAAGGCACTGACTCTTGCTCAGGAACAGTTGTGTGGGCATCAGTTGCCCTCCCAATCGGACCCAAAAATATAAATCTTCATGTGAACAACTAGGCAGTCAGCACCAGCAGCTTGCTTGACCACAGAGGACATCACAACTGAGCCCAATCTTATCCTCACATACGCACTTATGTCCCCCAAATTTCCACCTTGCCTTTTTTTGGCACTATTTGAGATTAACGGCCATTTTTAAAATCCGAAATAGCGCCCAAAAAAAGTCAGAAGTTTCGCCAAAATTATTTCTGATTTTGGCGCAGTGCAAAAAGAGCTTTGGTTTTGAGGGTGGAGCTAACTGTTAGTCCCGAAAAAGTGAGGCCCCTTCTCTGCGCATGCCCAAACATTTAAGTTTCCAGGATAAGGCAAGGCGGGCTATTCGGCCAGGGATAGGGGCAGCCGCAGAGGGCCTTACGGCTTGGGATGGGGTGGCCAGAAGGATTCAACCCTCGGCCAGGCACAGGAGCTCGGCGCTAGGTTTGGAAAGAAGCCCAGGGGGGAGGTGGAAGCCAAGTCAGCAGTTCGGTGGTGGAACTTAACCACGTCTCACAATTGCAGTTTTGAACTTCAACAAAGTTGGTCTTTTCCCTACGCACAAGCATTTTTAAGTAGATTGCAATATAAGTTTTATTCCCCCCCCTCCAAAAGCTGTAACTCAGCTCCGTTTCCACAGATGGCTTCGGTAACACTGATTTCGATTTGGTAAGGTAAGATTTTAAAAAGTGGTCCATAGCGCTGTCCTTAGAAAAATCCTAATTGGCAAAACTGGCAAAAATGGGCAAAAGTGGCGTCACGGATGGGTTTGACCCCGAGTGACGTCAGAAAAACAGTACTTTAAAAAAAACGGCCGTTATCTGGAAGCAAATCTGTAAGACAGAGGAAACAGGTCTTAGTATGTAGTAAGCAAGGAAGTCTTCCTGTGCTGAATGGTATATACTTTAATGCAAAGAGTATAGCGAATAAGGCGGATGAGCTAAGAGCACAGGTAGACACTTGGGAGTATGACATTATAACCATTACAGAAACATGGCTGAAAGAGGGGCAGGTTTGGCAGATCAATATTCCTGGCTACAGGATTTTTAGACAAGGTAGATAGGGGGATAAAAAAGGGAGGGGGGGGTTTGCGGTACTGATTAAAGAAACTATTACAGCGGTGAGGAGGGATGATATGTTAGAGAGATCATCAAATGAGGCCATATGGGTCAAATTGAAAAATAAAAAAGGGGTGATCACACTGCTGGGCTTGTATTATAGACCCCCAAGCAGTGGGAGATAGAGGAGCAAATATGTAGACAAATTGCTGTGAAGTCCAAAAATCATAGGGTAGTAATAGGGGATTTTAACTATCCAAATATAGATTGGGACAGTGTGACAGGTATAGAAGGTGCGGAATTTTTGAAATGCATTCAAGAGAACCTTTTTAGTCAGTATGTAGCAAGCCCAACATGAGAGGGAGCGGTCTTGGATTTAGTTTTGGGGAATGAAGCTGGGCAGGTTGAAGGGGTATTAGTGGGAGAACACTTGGGTGCCAGTGACCATAATTCAGTCAGATTCAAGTTGGTCATGGATCAGGACAAGAATAGGTCTGGAATAAAAGTTCCGAATTGGGAAAAAGCTAATTTTGTTAAGTTAAGGAGTGATTTGGCCATACTGGACTGGAAACAGCTATTTGTGGATAAATCAGTGTCGGAGGCATTCAAGGAGGAGATCCGGAAGGCTCAAGCCAAACTTGTGCCCTTAAAGAAAAATGCTGGGAAAAATAATTCTAGGGCCCCTGGATGTCTAGGGACTTACAGGGGAGGATTAAGAAAAAAAAGGATGCTTATGTCATACACCAATGGCTAAATATTTTAGAACTTTAGAGGAATATAGAAAGTTAAGAGGCAAAATTAAAAAGGATATTAGGAATGCTAAGAGAGAGCACGAAAAATTCTTGGCCAGTAAAATTAAGCAAAATCCTAAGATGTTCTATAAATATATTAAGAGTAAGAGGGTAACTAAAGAAAGGGTAGGGCCTATTAGAGACCATGAGGGTAATCCTTGTGTGGGGGCGGAAGATGTTGGTAGGGTTCTTAACGAATATTTTACATCTGTTTTCACAAAGGAAAGGAGTAATGCAGATACTGCTATCGAGGAGGAGTGTGATATTCTGGATGAAATAAATATAGTGAGAGAGGAAGTATTAAGGGGTTTAGCAGTTTTGAAAGTAGATAAGTCCCTAGGCCCGGATGAAATGCATCCCAGGCTATTGAGCGAAGTGAAAGAGGAAATAGCAGAGGCTTTGACCATCATTTTCCAGTTCTCTTTGGATCTGGGCATGGTGCCGGAGGATTAAGGCCTGCTAATGTAGTACCTTTGTTTAAGAAGGGAGAAAGGGATAGGCCAAGTAATTACAGGCCTGTCAGCCTAACCTCAGTGGTGGGAACATTAATGGAAAAAATCCTGAAAGATAGGATAAATCTGCATTTGGAACGGCAAGGATTAATTAGGGACAGTCAGCACGGATTTGTTAAGGGAAGATCGTGTTTGATGAACCTGATTGAATTTTTTGAGGAGGTAACCAAGAGGGTCGATGAGGGTAGTGCGTACGATGTAGTATATATGGACTTTAGCAAGACTTTTGATAAGGTCCCAAATGGTAGACTGGTCATGAAGGTTAAAGCCCATGGGATACAGGGCAAAGTGGCTAGTTGGATCCAAAATTGGCTTAGAGTTAGGAAGCAAAGGGTAATGGTTGATGGATGTTTTTGTGATTGGAAGGATGTTTCCAATGGAGTTCCGCAGGGCTCAGTACTGGGTCCCTTGTTTTTTGTGGTAAAAATCAATGATTTAGATTTGAATATAGGGAGTATGATTAAGAAGTTTGCAGACGACACTAAAATTGGTTATGTGGTTGATAATGAAGAGGAAAGTCAAGGGCTGCAGGAGGATATCAATCTACTGGTCACGTGGGCAGAGCAGTGGCAAATGGAATTTATTTCAGAGAAGTGTGAGGTGATACACTTTGGGAGGGCTAATAAGGAAAGGGTGTACACATTAAGCGGTAGACCACTTAATAATGTAGATGAACAAAGGGACCTTGGAGTGTTGTCCATAGATCCCTGAAAGCAGCAGGCCAGGTGGATAAGATGGTTAAGAAGGCATACGGAATGCTTGCCTTTACTGGCTGAGGCATAGAATATAAGAGCAGGGAGGTTACGCTTCAATTGTATAATACTTTGGTTAGGCTACAGCTGGAGTACTGCGTGCAGTTCTGGTCGCCGTATCATAGGAAGGACGTGATTGCACTAGAGAGGATGCAGAGGAGATTTATTAGGATGCTGCTTGGAATGGAGAATCTCAGTTATGAGGACAGATTGGATAGGCTAGGTTTGTTCTCATTGGAACAGAGGAAGTTGAGAGACCTCATTGAGGTGTACAAAATACTGAGGGGCCTGGACATAGTGGATAGTAAGGGTCTATTTCCATTGGTGGAGGGGTCTATTATGAGGGGACATAGTTTTAAGGTGGCTGGTGGAAGGTTTAGAGGGGATTTGAGGGGGGGGGCATCTTTATGCAGAGGGTTGTGGGGATCTGGAACTCGCTGCCTGGAAGAGTGGTGGATGCAGAAACCCTCATCGCTTTTAAGAGATGGTTGGATGGGCACCTAAAGTGCAGTAACCTGCAGGGTTACGGACCTAGAGCTGGTAATTGGGATTAGACTGGATGACCTTTTGTTAGACGGCGCAGATATAATGGTAAGTACTGCAGGGAATAAAGTACGGCCAGGGTGATCTCCTGGACTAGTTTCGATCACCTGGAGGGTCGCAAAGGAATTTTCCCAGATTTTTTTCTCCCTAAATTGGCCTGGGTTTTTATCTGGTTTTTGCCTCTCCCAGGAGATCACATGGCTCCGGTTGGGGTGGAGTGTAGAATGTTTCAGTGTAAGGGGTGTCGCAGTTGTGTGAGGCAGACTGGTTGGGCTGGGTGCTCTTTGCCTTTTCGTCATTGTTCATAGGTTTATATGTAACCTTTAGGACCGTGCGGCTCTTTGTCGGCTGGCGCGGACACGATGGGCTGAAATGGCCTCCTTCTGCGCTGTAAATTTCTATGTTTCTATCTGTTAAGGACGGCGTTATACTATTGGCGAAACTTGCAAAATTAAGTTAGCTCCAAAAAACACTGTTAGCTCAAAAAAAATGGAGCTAGATGGTGGCGAATTCTGGGCCCTTAGCGATCAGGAACAGGAATCTTGGCCAACTTTCCCCTTCCTTACCTATAGCTGCTGAGGCCAATTGTAGGGTCACTGTTGTTGCCCAGTTCAGGTCAAGTAATTTAGCACAGATCAGAATTAAACCTGGGACCTTTGCAGTTCTGTGCCAAGCTGGGCAGTAACTTTGCCAATTGAGTCAAAGTGGAGCATCTGTTGCATGTTCCTTTAAACATGACGTGAAAAGGAAAAGGAAAAGCTTAGAGTTCAATGTCAGACCGTGGTGGCTTTTCAATCCAATACCTTTGTGATGAAGGCAGAACAGGTTATAGACTCTTTTTTCATAGTCGCTTTCATTCTGCTCAATAAAAGAAGTCACCCAGTATCACTGCACAAACCTGCATGATTTACAAATAGATACAAGCTGATGTTTGATTTCACAAAAGCAACTGATCTGACTCGATGGCCGAGTAAATGATTCCCGCCGGCCTGCAGGGGGCCAGAAGGCATACCCGATATTGGCCATAGAGTCTCATTTAAATGAGACTGGCGAGCTGCAGATGCATGCAGGATATCCAGAGGCAGCTCGATAGCATCGATATTGGAATCTGGGCTGTTATATTACCAAGGGGGATCGAGAGGGAGGCGGGGTGATCGGGAGAGAGCGAAGCGATCGCGAGAGCTGGTAATGGTCTTTGTTACTCTTGCACCTCCTGCCTCCACATTCAGGTAAGAATTATTCAACAGGCTTACCTTTTTTTGGTGACGGCCTCCAGCAATCCCTTCAAGGACCGCTGGTTATGCCGCATGTGGGTCATGTTTTCCTGAACGCAGTTAGCTCCGGGCCCAAGTTTGTGAATGGGGCCTCAGGCAGGCATTAAGACTCCTATTTGCTTATGCAGAGGGCCTAAAGTCTCTTTCAAATGCGTGGCCTAGATGCCTCTTTTTCCACCTTTACCAATATTGCGGGTAAGCGCACTTCCAGCAAGAAATGTGCTCATGCATGGTGTAAAACGTAAAATGATTTATAGGCTAATGTGTTGCAGCACTATCTAACCTTGACAATACATTCCAGCAATGGCATACAATGGAATTGGAATCCGGGCTGTTGTATTACCAAGGGGGATTGAGAGGAAGGCGGGGCGATCAGGAGAGGGCGAAGTGATCGCGAGAGCTGGTGATGCTCTTTGTTACCCTTGCCCCTCCACATTCAGGACTCCCTCAAAGCCTCGCTGATAAAGTGCAACATCCCCACTGACACCTGGAAGTCCCTGGCCAAAGACTGCCGTAAGTGGAGAAAGTACATCCGGCGGGGCGCTGGGCACCTCGAGTCTCATCGCCGAGAGCATGCAGAAATCAATCACAGGCAGCGGAAGGAGCGTGCGGCAAACCTGTCCCACCCACCCCTTCCCTCAACGACTATCTGTCCCACCTGTGACAGAGACTGTGGTTCTCGTATTGGGCTGTACAGCCACCTAAGGACTCATGCTAAGAGTGGAAGCAAGTCTTCCTCAATTCCGAGGGACTGCCTATGGTGAGGACAATGGACAATATCTGTGGACTGTTGGGAACCTCTCTTTTTCTATGGAAGTGAGTGAGACACGTTAAATATCTATACTTAGGATGGGTTTACATATCTCAGCAACTGCATAGCATCAGTATTCGCATACTCACAAGAGGGAGCCCCATTCAAATGAAGTATAGGTCAAAGAATCAGGACTATAATATTGTAGCCCTATTTCTGACTTATGACCCTGCAGGGAGCACAGGTGAATTTAGCCTATAATATACATACATGGCGCATTATATTTTCCTATTACTATCACAATAAATCTGATATTAGCCTAGAACCAGTCCCATGATGCTGTAAGTCCCATAGCTTTCATCTGTTTTATCCCATTATTTACTTCATTCACAGATTTCACTTCCAGCAACTGAAAAAAGCAAAAACAAAAAACATAGCACCAGCAACAAATTCAACTAAGCTCCAGCAGTAAATATATACAGAGTAGCTGCTGTATATATTACAAGGGATATCAAATATCTGGCAGAGATACAGGGCAGGGTTATGATGATAAAATAGTGAGAGAGAAGCTCTTATGATTTACGATTTCATCAAAATCCCTCATTTCAATTAATGCTTGTCTCTCAGTGCCAGCCATCCGTCCCTTCTGTATTTACCAGCACCACAGCTTCTATGGGAATATATAAAGGGCTGGCTGTCTTTACCTATTCGCCTGGGTGGAAAGTACATACCATACCAAAATGTAGCTGCGTTTATTGAATATTTTTTAATCTATTAATTATCATGTGCCAACTTCTTGCCAAGCTCGTTTGTTCTGATGTGATATTATTTTTCTCCTAAGTCCCACCCCCCCATAAGCCTGCAGCAATTTTAATGCTCATGCTAATTACTGTGGGAAAGAAAGAAGACTTGCATTTATATAGCATCTCTCATGACCTCAGGCCGTCCCAAAGTGCTTTGCAACTGATGAGAAAAATACAAATTAGACTTCCACCCCTAAAATGTCACCACAAACCATTGGCGTAGCCATGCTCTTTATAGTCTCTCTCTTAGGTCACTGAAGCTCACTTGAATTTTTTGTGGAGGAAGCAATATTTAAATAAATCTCCTCCTTTATGTTTTCTTAATTGCCTGTTTCCTGTTCACTTGCTGTGCTTCTTGCAGCTGAGGGCAGTTGAATTCTGTTTCCCCCAATGCACACCCCATCATGCCTCCCACTTATTATGCTCGAATGAGGGAGTGAGAGCAGAGTGGGACTTGAATATGAATTTGTCTCTACTCCTTGCTCCTGATTGTTCTTTACTGTATTGTCCATGCATTTTTAACCATAATATAAATGTTATACATCAATCAATCATAGGCGATCCCTCAAACGAGGATGACTTGCTCCCACGAGAGTTCACAGATGTTTCAATGAAGGACCCGATGTTCCAGTCCTGAACTCCAGCTGAGGGGGTGGAAGATGTCTGTGCGTGGATTTTTTTTTAAACTTGCACACCAGCCACCACACGGGTTTGACAGAGCTAGGTCTTGGTCCAGTGGCAAGAGTTAACCAGGACGACTGGAGACCTGCTCTGCTGCACAGATCTAGTGCGCACACATATCGTACTGTGGGCTGGGCCAGTGCTGGCCCCTGGGCCCTCGGCGCTTCTGGGCCCCGTACCCTCATTCGCTGCACCTCCGCCCACGACGTTCCAGAGCCCGGTGCTCCAGCTCTATTTATAGCCCCAACCTGCAGTGGTGTTCTCGTATAATGTTCCATAAGGTACCTCCTACATCTTCACATAAAGAAGGAAAGAAACGAAGACTTGCATTGATACAGCATCTTTCACGACCACAGGACCAATGAAGAACTTTTGAAATCATGTACGAAATGCAGCAGTCAATTTGAGCACAGCAAGCTCCCACAAACAGCAATTAAATAAATGACCAGATCACCTGTTTCAGGTGTTGCTTGAAGGATAAATGTTGGCCAAGGCACCGGAAAAATCTCACCTGCTCTTTTTCAAATAGTGTCGTGGGATCTTTTACGCCCCCCTGAAAGGGCAGATGTTTATACGTTTATACGTCTCGATTTAACATCTCATTCGAAAGACAGCACCGCCGACAGTGCAGCACTTTAGTTCCAGTAAAATACAGTTTGGTTAAGTGGACACATCTGTGCTGGTGAACTGAGTTTCTTTCAGATCAGCAATTCATTTCTGATGTGGCAGGTCAATGATGCTGAGATGCAATTAGCCTTTGTTCACAAAACACCCAAGACTGTTGGAGCCAGGTAGAATGGCAGAAAGAAGACAGAAAGACAGATAGAGAGCACAGCGGATACAGCATATGGTGAGGCAAATATGGTGAGACAAATGAAAGAGCCACACAGAATGAGACGGCACAGAATGTGTCACACAGTGAAAGAAAATCAGTGAAACACACACAAACAGACAGATACTGAGGGACAAAGATTATAAGCGGGTTATAATTTACTTCACTATTACTTATCACAAGCTACCCCTGCCCAACTAAAACATTTTAGTCTGAGTGATTCAGCTCCTCTATCCACTACACTTCAATGCAGATCCGGTCAGAGGTTGTTTGGCTAATTCTATGTTTGTTTAACCAACATTTAATTAGTTTCAGCCAAATTCAAAATTGCATGACCTCTGTCTCATAACTGGTTCAGAGTCTGCCCCGATCTTTGCTCAGGTTACAGGACTCTGCAATATATATCTTGGATATACCTCAGAAGAGAACTTTCACCATTTAAACTCAGTCAATATGTGAACTATAATAAAGCAGAATTCAAGATAAGCACAACATTTCTCAATTCACAGAACAATTTTAAAGACCAGAAATAGATTTTCATAAGCATTTACAGTATTAGAAGTCTAAGAGAAAAGAAGGCCAGTGGACCAAGAGAGGAGACACTGGGAGAGCTATTGAAGATTTCTATCCAATACACAAATTTACAGCTCCTGATCTTTAAAATTGGGAGCTATAAAAATAGCACACTGCAATATAGACTAATTGTGTAATAGATCTGTGAACAATTGTACAAAACAGTCTCCTGTGAGTTACATTATATTGGCCTGGATTTTCTGGGGCTTATGATCGCATATGTGGTGCGTACACGGCCGCAATTGCCTCGCAAGTTCCAGATTTTCATGCCTGCGCTGAGCATGTGCGAAAATCCGGAACTTGTGAACTGTCAACTGATCCTCTGCATCCCCAGGAAATGGACAGTCGCTGGTGGAGAATTGGGCTATTTGCCCAATTCTTGCCCAGCGAATGCCCATGAAACTCTTACTCCTGCTAAAAGCAGGCACAGGACCTTCCTTTACCAGCATAAGAGTGAAAATAAATATTAAAATAAATTGTTTTAAATAATTTTAACATTCAAAAACTTGCAAAATAAGTTTGTGTTACTTTTGGCCCCTTGAAAAATGTTTAAATTTTTTTAATTAAATATTGTTGTAAATGTTTAATTAAATTGATTTTAATTCATTTTAAACGTGTAATGATTTTTTTTATTGCAGCTCTGTTAAAATGGATTTTTTAATGCGATTCCTATTAAGCTTATGGGGATTCCATACATAACTGGAATCACCATAAGCATAATGGGGATCCCCCTTTCTGATCAGTTGGGCCGAACCCGTGCACCCTGGGATCTGTGGGTCTCTATGTATGCATAAAGGCCCAGGAGTGCGAGTCTCTGCAGATCCAGGACCAAAGGGGATGGAATATAAAAGCAGGGAAGTCTTGCTACAGTTATACAGGGTATTGGTGAGGCCACACCTGGAATACTGCGTGCAGTTTTGGTTTCAATATTTACGAAAGGATATACTTGCTTTGGAGGCAGTTCAGAGAAGGTTCACTAGGTTGATTCTGGAGATGAGGGGGTTGACTTATGAGGAAAGGTTGAGTAGGTTGGGCTTCTACTCATTAGAATTCAGAAGAATAAGAGGTGATCTTATCGAAACGTATAAGATTATGAGGGGACTTGACAAGGTGGATGCAGAGAGGATGTTTCCAACGATAGGGGAGACTAGAACTAGGGGGCATAATCTTAGAATTATGGGCCGCCCATTTAAAACTGAGATGAGGAGAAATTTATTTTCTCAGAGGGTTGTAAATCTGTGGAATTCGCTGCTTCAGAGAGCTGTGGAAGTGGGGACATTGAATAAATTTAAGACAGAGATAGAGTTTCGTAACCGATAAGGGAATAAGGGGTTATGGGGAGCAGGCACGGAAGTGGACCTGAGTTCATGATCAGATCAGCCAAGATCACATTGAATGGCAGAGCAGGCTCGAGGGGCCATTGGCCTACTCCTGCTCCTATTTCTTATGTTCTTATTATCAGGTACATAGAGGTTCCGACTGCAAATTCAGGCCCATTGTGTTTCATAAAAAACTCAATGAGCTATTATATACATTCATGAAGATCACTGTAATATGGATTCTTGCCATCTTTAATGGTCTCATTTCTCCATTCCCTTAGCAACATAAATCTAATGATATATATTATTGGCTTCATCAATGCGCTTATGTGCTGTTGAATTTTATAAAATTCACTTGAGCTCCGCCATGGATAACATCATCACCAAATCATACATATATGGGGCTGATTTACAGCAACCGCAAATCCCCTTCCATTTTGTTCTATTTGAAATGTATACAACAGTATTATACTTGTATAAAACAGAGTGTGCTATTATGTTGTGCAACATATGTTGAGCATTATACATGTGCAAAGCAATGGCCTGGGCAATTCGTGGTTGTAATGGCAGCGAAACTGTCAGTGGTCGTCGTCATTACTGTGTAAAACTGACAGCTACTTTTGGCATCCGCACATGCGCAGCTAAAAGCAGACATCCGGAAGTTACTGTCAGTGATACCCTGCTCCCCCACAGGGTGCGCTGTTGCAGTCTTCACAAATGGAATCAATTAGAAATCACTGATTTGATGTGAATTTCAACTTTTTACGCATTATTCTCGCTGTAAAAACCATTGAAAAAGTTCAGCCTTGTTGAATGAGATGTGACTAAGTTTTTAATCGTGTTCTAAGTCATAATTACTGCTGAACAACATCTCTGGCCCTAAATAAAATGATTTTATATTGTGGAGTCATTATCTCCATTCCAAGGTAAAGATTCCATAGATTTTTTAAATAGTAAAAATTGTTTTTTATTTTATTCTCATAAAGTTTGTTTATGATATTTCAGCTTCTACCTTAATCCCATGTGTATGTCCCAATCTTTATTTCACTTTCTGTTAAATTATTAAACAGTGAATGATAACGCCTGTTTTTTACTTCTTGGTTTGCTGTCTGTGACAGGCTTCTCAGCCTGTTGGATGACATCGCTGAGGTTGGATGCTACAGATCTTCTATAGATGGTGCAAGATTGAAAGTCACATCGGAAAAGGGAATATTGACACCACAGAGCCCACTAGAATTTTGTGAACAGCTTTCTTTGACGTCAGCAGTGAGCAAAATCCGGGCCAATATATTTTGCTTTGCACAAACGGCAAACATCCATAGCCTCCCCATTATTTTTAAGAACTTGCTGGATTTGCACATTCATTGCCCATTAAACTGGTCACAGAAAGATAGGGCTGGAACTTAACCAGAGTAAGAACCTTTTTAACAGCTTGATAATTATTAATGCAATTCCAATCAACCTCTCTGGCCCAGAGGAGGAACAATTGAAACTGTTGAATTTCATTCCTATGTGTAGTCAATTGTTAGAGATTTGTTAAATGTTAAATTTTTAATGTTTAATTTTTTTCTTACTTTTCTTGCCTGTCACTTTTCTTTTCACTCTTTTAATCCAATCTTTCTTTCCTTCTCTTTATGTACCTGATTCACCCTACTTCCTTCTCCGCCATTCCTCTTAATATTTCACAATCCTTAAATGTCATTGGTTAAGGAGATTGACTCTTGGTCCTGCTGTTCACTGAGGTCCCAGATGCTCCTATGCTTTTGTCATCAGCTTATACTTCCAGCAAGTTATGCTGCAGAAAAAATCTCAAGCTGAAGGGTACAAAATAAAATGTAACTAATGGCACGGGCCGTGAGATAAGAACATAAGAATTAGGAACAAGAGTAGGCCATCTAGCCCCTCGAGCCTGCTCCGCCATTAAAAAGACGATGGAAACACAAACGGTTGGTATGCAGGAATCTTGGCCTTTATTGCAAAGGGGATGGAGTATAAAAGCAGTGAAGTCTTGCTACAGTTGTACAGGGTATTGGTGAGGCCACACATGGAATACTGTGCACAGTTTTGGTTTCGATATTTAAGAAAGGATATACTTGCTTTGGAGGCAGTTCAGAGAACGTTCACAAGGTTGATTCCAGAGATGAAGGGGCTGACTTACGAGGAAAGGTTGAGTAGGTTGGGCCTCTACTTGTTGGTATTCAGAAGAATGAGAGGTGATCTTATCGAAATGTATAAGATTATGAGGGGGCTTGACAAGGTGGATGCAGAGAGGATGTTTCCACTGAAAGGGGAGACTAGAACTAGAGGGCATAATCTTAGAATAAGGGGCCGCCCATTTAAAACAGAGATGAGGAGAAATTTCTTCTCTGAGGGTTGTGGATCTGTGGAATTCGCTGCCTCAGAGAGTTGTGGAAGCTGAGACATTGAATAAATTTAAAACAGAGATAGACAGTTTCTTAAACGATAAGGGAATAAGGGGTTATGGAGAGCGGGCGGGGAAGTGGAGCTGAGTCCATGATCAGATCAACCACGATCGTATTAAATGGCGGAGCAGGCTTCAGGAACCGTATGGCCTACTCCTGCTCCTATTTCTTATGTTCTTATGTCTTGAGGATGTGATAAGGCACTGTATAGATGCAAGTTATTTTTTTCTGTTATACTTGTTTGTAAAACAATCCATTCGTTTTAGCCTACTCTCTTTGCACTGATTCACTGGTGTTTTTCTCCTTTCAAAGTACACAAAGAGAGCATGGTGGGCATCCAATGTGGTCTCTCATGTCACAATAAAAGAGTCATTGTTAATCCTGGGCATGCTGTCTCAGACACAGCATTTTTAAAGGCTGTAAGTTTTGGCTCATAAGAGACTTGGTCGGATTATGGAAGCTGCCTATTTGCTATGAAGACAAAACAGAAGTGTTGTGAAAGGGCTCAAAATATAATACAACCTCCCAAACACATTCATATAATACAAGTCTCCTGAACACATCACTCAATGGTCCTGTAAATAAACCTCAAGTACACATCCACCTAATGATCCTCTAAACTAGCTTCTCACGCACATCACACGATCCCCAGTTAGATAAGCCACCAGCGGCACTGCTACCAAAAGGGAGCACAGAATACAGCACCAGAGGTACTCAGGTAGAAAGTGAGAACTTCACACCTTTCATGAAGGCAGACCATAAAATGCACACCGTATGCGCATATTCCATTCATGCGTATGCAATCGGGTCTGATTTTAAGGCAAAACTCTATCAGTAAAGTGCAAGAAAGGACAAAATCTCTAGGCCCGGGATCAGAGAAGAGTAAAGCCTTGTATGGGAACATTATTCAAGCAATTTGAAACACACAGCAGCAACTAAATGGATAAATGTAGCAATACTAATTCTTGAGCCTATCAGCATTGCTCAGCATCATTCAGTTAACACTGAACTGTTCCTATTTGAGCCAATCACATTATTTTCCCTACAGACGTTACGATAGGTAACACTTAATACTTTGTAAGTGTAACAACAACTTGCATTTATATAGCGCCTTTAATCTAGGAAACTGTCCCAAGACGCTTCACAGGAGTGTAATCAGACAAAAATTGACACCAAGCCAAAGACGGAGACATTAGCTGGAGTGACTAAAAGCTTAGTCAGATGTAGGTTTTAAGGAATGTCCTAAAGGAGGAGAGAAAGGTTTGGAGGTGGGGAGGCTTAGGAAGGGATTTCCAGAGCTTAAGGCCTCGACGGCTGAAGGCACGGCCACCAATGGTGGGGCAAATGAAATGGGGAATGCACAAGAGGCCAGAATTGGAGAAGTGGAGAGTTCTCGGAGGGTTCTAGGGTTGGAGGAGATTACAGAGGTAGGAAGGGGCGAGGCCATGGAGGGATTTGAACACAAGGATAAAAACGTTTAAATCGAGGCGTTGGTCGACTGGGAGCCAATGTAGGTCAGCGAGCACAAGGGTGATGGGTGAGGGGCCTTGGTGGAAGTTAGAATACAGACAGCAGAGTTTCCGATAGGCTCATGTTTAAGGACACACTTGACTATGACGGATATGTGCTCGGCACAAGACTTTTAATTATACAGATATATTTATTAGTCGATACTTCAGCTTGTTCCCTGGACCCAGCAAATGGGATTAAAAACAAATCAACCATAACTCACAAACTCCTTAAATGTTTTGAGCCGTCTCAGACAGGCATGTTAAAAATATATATTTCTTCTGTTATTTATTTTCAATTTCTCTCTCCTTTTGTATTGGCACTCTTCAGCAAACGAATAGAGGTGAACTCAGGGACATGCTCTTAAACCCACTTACCATCAGAATGAAGAGAGTTAAGAATATTAATGCCTGAACTAGAAGCAGTATCAGTGACATGAAAATATCAGTTAAACATTAAATAATTTACTAAAGCACCAATATAATTCATATGTCTGCATCCATAAAAGTAATCTTGCACTCTATATTTCAGCAGAGGTGGTACAGGCTGGTCTGGAAGCGATATCCATTAGGTGGCTGTGCTTAGAGTAAAATGAACAGCAACTGCCAAAATCTCTGCGTTAACACAGGGCTCATACAGAGCTCTTGGAAAGGTCACATTGCTGATGTGGAAAAAAGGGAGCGGATTTCAGCCATTTACCGTGGAGATTGATAATGTGTGACTGGACCTATAGAAAAATGAAACTCAGCATTTCAGCACTAATGTCATTCATAGGCAAAATGTTATAGTGGTATTCAGGATAGTACTGTACCAGAAAGCACTTCAACTAATTGGACACTTAATGTACCAAAGTGGTATATAGATATGTACTTTAATATTAAAGTAAAGCAATTAAAGTATATATATATATATATACATACCAATTATTTGGCAATTAAAGTATATATTTATATATTTCTTCCATTTTTTAATTATATATATATAATTGCCAAGATAATTGATTCAGGGATGAAATCCAGTCTTACAGAACCATCTTTATTTCAGCTTTGAAAGAGTGCATGATTAAAATTGATTTATGTTTGTAATTACATGGTTTAGGCTATGTATTTCGCAGTCTTTTTGTGTACACACTTGTTTCTGGTTAATGGCGAGATCCAAGCAACAGCTCAGAGTTAGGGTCTAGCCGGCATCCAGTCCATTTACACTGACTGAAGCTGTGTCGCTGCTGTTAATCTCAGGTGCAAACTGCAATCACTTCAAGAGTGACCTCTGCTCACCTAGCACCACATGGCGGGTGGCTGACTAATCTATACATGTGCAAAAACCACAGTAACAGCGATTCAGGTTGTGCCAGAGAGCCAGAGTAATTTCAACCCAGGTCAATCTACTTGCTGAGAGCCTCTTAAGATATATTGGTACAAAATCGGTGCTGAAGTATGGTACGGAGGGTGAGTGCTTAGAACTAATTTGTGTTGGTGCAATGTGTTTAAGAGGGGTTACTCTGGAAACTATTTGGGTGCACTTTTGCTGCCATTTTCACATGGTATTGTGGAGCAGACTAACTCAAAGATCTCTGACTCATGAACACAGTGAAGCCAGAAAGTGTGACACTGCCTCTTGAAGGGCATCTTAGAGCAGTTTGAGTTCACCCGGGATGGAGTATAACCCCAAACTGGTACAAAGCCTCATCTTAAAGAGTGCCTAGCATATCCACTGGACCTCCTGCACACTTTACAAACTTTGTTTTAAATCTTTGTAATGTAATGAGAAAGCCCGGGCGCTTTCCTACCAATAAATTATCCATCATAGCTCCACGAAGCCATTCAAACACAGAAATGTAGCACTGCTTTGACACTGAACTCGGTGCACCCCACACAGGAGTGTCCTGGGTACAATAACTGGGGTCTAATTTGCTGAGGTTTAACGCAGCAGATACTGATCTATAGTATAACTGCAATCATATAATAAGCCACAGTTTACACTGGTTCATAGCCTGTCATCATTTAGGCCTGGTAATTTGGCCTGTACACCCAGAACTAGAACTGTTACAATTATTCTTATGTTCAGGGTTAGGCATAGTTTCAAATGAGAATTATCCATTCAACTACATTAATTCATGGTCTTCAGAAGATTACAAGTTCAATACATTGAAGAGTGGCTATCTATATTTCTATTAAAATCAAACAGTTACAAAAAAAAAATGGCAAGCTTTAAAATCCTCTTGTTTGTTTCTGTTGATTATTATGGGGTGCTTTTATTTAAAAGATAAGCCTTGTTGCCATAATCAGAGCACTTGATTTGGAAGAGTTACTGAGCCTGACAGTATGACGGAGCTGAATTAATGCACATTAAAGTTGAAATGACAAGATCACTGAAGCATCCTTGATTAATGACTGTATCTTGGCTGATGTTAATTCAGCTCCCTAATTTTAACCCCTCATTAGCTTCCTCCTGAGCCATATCCCAGTCGTTGACAGAGAGAGGGCAATAGATCTGCTGCCAGTGCCACTCTTCAGCTACCCATGAGCAGTGCAGCACAGGCTGACTCATCTCCCAGTTCTTCTGAATTCCCTGCAGCACCTCACCTTCACACTGTCCCGACAGTGCAGCCCAGATTGAATCTCACCACGTGGACAATCGCAGATATGAAGCCACAACCCTCCGCACCATGACATAGTGTGTAGGAGCACCGGTGCAGAATGTTTAAACTCAAATAAAACAGAACAGGAAAAGGGATCTTAAAGTTAATGTTTGTTCTCTGTAGCTGCCTGATTTCTTTTTTCAAAGGGGTCCTGACATAAATAAAAACATGACATAAATTCCCATTCACATGAAAGTATAAATCTTAAAATGTCACCAATTCGAGTAAAGATAGTATCGCTCTGATATTTGAAGAAAGCTGCAGGAGGAGATAAGATTTACATTAGTTCCCAATTGTGCTTTTTAATTTTCCTCCATTGCTTTTCTGTGGAAACCTCACAAATAGTCATTATCTGATAACAGATTATGTAATCAGCACAAGCCCTTTTAGCACGTCTATAGACTCCATCATTGGGTGCTACAGGCAGGTTTGTGCATACGATTTCCACACATGATGAATGTCCCTTCATGTTCCAGCCAGCAGATGAACAGTGACTGAGGTTCGGGTATTATCCCCAAAGGAAGAAAATAAATTCAAGACCAGGTCAGGCATCCTAGCAAACAGCTCCAGAGAAGCCCAGCCAAAGGTCGTGTTTAGGGCACTTGTCCATCCTCACAGGTGCCCAACAGTGCAATTATTTACAAAAGTAAAAAATGGGAGGAGAATAAATATACTCTCGAACTAGACAGACTCAAGCGTGCTTTAAAAACCCCATTGGTCTTTCCTAAAATGTCTTTTAACAGCAAATGGTGAATGTGATTACATTGGAGCTGTTGCTAAGTATTTGTAATCTTATGGTGCCCTCTGCTGGATAGTTTGATTCATTACAATTGCACCTTTTTCACTGAGATTTAGAAGTTCACAGTGAATTCAAAAGGATTTTTTAATATCAAAAGTTCATCACTACAGTAAGAATTGAATAGGGTTATTTTAAGTAGCCTCTTAAACCCTTGCATAACATATTACCTGGCATAATGAACAAGGATAGCCTGAGTGCACTTATGCGAAAGATGTTTAACCCCTTAATTGTTGAAACTTCATTTAGATACATCTAAGAGCAAACCAGTTAGTTATAACCAAAGTCAATTCTGCATTGGTGGGTTTGGATGAGCTATTTTCTCACAAACAAATAATGTAGTTGGGGCTTATTATATTTCAAATCTTAACTGAGCAATCTTATAGATCTGATTTGACTTCATGCTTTATTCACTGTGAATCTTTTCAAGTGGCAAAGATTGAAATGAACCATTCTAAAGAAAGTCTTTCATAAAAGGTGCATATCATGTATGCCCTTCATAGATACCTCTGCCCAGTGTGCTGAACTGTGTACAACAGTATCAAGGAGAGTTTTGTAGTATTAGCTACTAGTCATTGAGAACAAACCCAAGACAGCCCCAAGAGCATCAAGAAATAACAGAGTTCCCTGGTGATGTTAGCGTTTTACGACCCAGAGTCGAATCACATTGGATCAGCAGAGCCGACCTTCATACAGAGTAAGCATAGCACTTCTCCAGATCGACACTGGAGTCCCGTTGCTTCCATACTCATTATCAAAGATAGGACAGAGTTACGCACAACAGAAAGAAGCTTTTGACGTGTGAACATTTCCCAGACAATCGTGAAGGGGTTGCTTTCCACCTCAAAAATGATCATAAACAGTTCTGCTTCTTGAGTTCGGGGAGAGGTCACATCTGACTCTCTAGATAATACTAGCTGTGATGCTGCATATCTGCCTACCTACTTATCTGCTGATCCCGTGGTGGAAAAGATGTTCCTGCAAAGAAATGCTCCCAGGTGGGACATAGCATTTGTGACACTTAACTGTAACAACACATTTCACACTTAGCACTTGGGGTAACGGAAACCCCCTCAACAACAGAGACAGCACACAAACAGTGAGGGAGGTTTGCAGCTGGATTGCTCCACAAACAACTGCAGATAGTTTAGAAATTAGCCAGAGGATACGGGTCACAAATAATTTCTAGACATTTCTGATATTTCAAATAATAAACTTGCAGGTCTCCAAAATTGAATAAACCATATTTTAACTTAGATGATTTTTTTGGGCACAATTCAAATGAGGCATCATGTGCAGAAAACTGAGTTTCAGTTTTTAAGACCAGCAACTGAGCATTGCCAACAGTCTATGATATCGTGATGTGATGTGGGTCTGTGCCAATGATTACATAAGAACATAAGAAATAGGAACAGGTGTAGGCCATTCGGCCCTTCGAGCTTGCATTTAGCTACCATGTTTGCTTACATAACGATAGTATGTACCATTTAATAAGATCATGACTGATCTTCTACCTCAACTCCACCTTCCTGCACTATCTACATATCTCCTGATTCCCTTCGTATCCAAAAATCTCTAGATCTCTGTCTTGAATATGCTCAACAACTGAGCATCCACAGCTCTCTGGAAAAGAGAATTCCAAAGATTCACAATACTTTGAGTGAAGAAATTTCTCCTCATCTCAGTCCTAAATGCCCGACCCCTTATTCTGAGACTCCTAATTCTAGACTCCCCAGCCAGGGTAAAATTATTCCCAGCAACTTCCCTGTCAAGTCCCTTAAGAATTTTATATGTTTCAATGAGATCAACTCTCATTCTAGAGAATATAGGCCTCGTCTACTCAATGGGAGAGAAATTCCGGAGGGCTCCGTTAGGTATGCTAACTTTTAAAAGTTGAAAAAATTAGCGCCAGCCGCTAATGAATTTCAACTTTTAAAAAATTCCGTGTTTGCGCTCCAGAAAGGAAGTGGAGCGCTAAATCAATCACTCCACTTCCTTCCTGGAGCGCTACAGGACGCTGGTGGTGCGGAATGTGTGCAGCGCTGCCTCGTTCCGAGTCTCCTTCCCTCCCTTAAAGGGAAAGTCCATCGCTGCATTGGGACTAATGAGCTGGTCCCTGATGGCAGCCGCGATCCAGCCCAATCAGCCCCACGCACTGCAGCAGAGTGCCGAGCTGCTCGATTGCGGCCCGAAGATAAATCCAAAAAATAGAAAAACAGCAGTTCAAAAATCTTTCCACTTCCCTCGGTCACCTGCCCTTTATATTTCACCCCCGAAGCACCCGGCCTTCCTGATCAATGGCTCCTGCAGCTGCCGGTGTTTTTGTCCGGTGATGCTGCAGGGAGAGGAATTGAAGTTCGGGTCTGGGGCGCTGCCGGGGCACACGGCAATGACGTCACGATCTCTGGGCACAGGAGATCGTAGCGCAACATCCTGCCGCCGCTGCAAACCTCCCGCCGAAGTTACCGGGAGTCGTTCATCTCGCCGCGCCCGGTCAGTAAGTGGTTAGCGCTCCTTTATCACCCCCCCACCCCCAGAGGTGATAACGGGAGGCGCTATGGAGTCCAATTTCTAGGTCAATCTCTTTTCATGGGACAATCCCCTCTTCCCAGGAATCAATCTAGTTACCCTACGTTACACTTCCTCTACGGCAAGTATATCCTTCCTTAGGTTCATGGCCAATAAATTAGTTTTGAAGTGCAGCTACTATCGTTATGTAGGCAAACATGGTAGCTAAATTGCACACAGCAAATTAAATCAATGAGCAGTCTTGTTGGTGTTGGTTAAGGAATGAATGTTGGCCAGGCCACCGGAAGAAATCCTTGCTCTTTTTAGAATAGTGCCACTTTTATGTCCACTTGAACAGACAGTCAAGACCTTAGTTTATCACCTCATCCAAAAGATAGCACCTAAACAATGAGGCACTCCCTCAATGCCGTACTGAACTATACTGATTATATACTCAAACCTTGAAGTGATGCTTGAAATCACAACCTGGTAGCTCAGGAGCAAGCGTCTTAACATAGAAACATAGAAACACTATACCAAACTGATCGAGAGCGGGGAAACTGGAGGAGGAATCATTCAGGGCAACATTCAAATGTCAACTTTTTTAAATGGTGAAACGCAAGGAACAGTGGAGATCCAAAGAGATTTAGGGGTCCATGTCAATAAAGTGTAGTGGCCAAGTTCAAAAAATAATCACAAAAGCTAATGGAATGTTAGCTTTTATATCTAGAAGGTTAGAATACAATGGGGAGGAAGTTTTGCTACAGCTATTCAAAGCCCTGGCTAGACCACATCTGGAGTACTGTGTGTAGTTCTGGGCTCCTTAGAAAAGATTTATTGACCTTGGAAGGAGTGCAGTGCACATTCACCAGAATGTTACCAGGGCTCCAAGGGTTAGATTATGAGGAGAGATTACATAAACTCGGCTTGTATTCTTTGGAATATAGAAGGTTAACGGGCGATTTGATTGAGGCTTTTAGGATTTTGAAGGGAATTGATAAGGTAGATAGAGAGAAACAGTTTACTCCCATACACTCGGCACTGGAGTATATGCAACAGCGTGAAATTGCTGTACTTACGTGATCGATGCCCACTAAACTCACCAGAAAAAGTTAGGGTTTGTCCATTCAAGTGAATTTTTAACAGCATGGTAAGTCTTAATTACCGCCAAACAACCTTTCAGGCACTGAAAATTAACTTTTACAAGTGTGGTGTCTCATTCCTTCAGATTTTAATTATTGTTGGAGATTTTTTTTTACTTTTTAAAAAACTTTTTCTGTCCGTGTCTTTTATCTCTCTCTCTCTTTCTCTATCTCTACTACTCCTATAGTTCTTTCCCTCTCTTTATTTTGCTTTCTGTACATGATTTGACATTGAATTAAGTATCCTAACTTGCACGTCCTGGTTCAGACTCTTCAATCTGATTGGTTTAGGAAACACACAGTTGCTTGCACTGTTCACAGAGGTCCCAGACACCCTGTAGAGGGCGCCACATTGTTTTGTCTCTCCAATAACCGCAAGTTCTAGTGCAAAAGCCCACAGAAAGTCTGTGGGCAAGCGTAAGTGTAATGAACGGTGAGCACCGTTCGTTCACCGCTGACAACGAAATTCGGACCATTGATCATAACAATTGCTGAAAACTGGATCTTACTCCAGAAAGTCATCATCATCATAGGCAGTCCCTCGGAATCGAGGAAGACTTGCTTCCACTCTTAAAATGAGTCCTTAGGTGGCTGAACAGTCCAATACGAGAACCACAGTCCCTGCCACAGGTGGGACAGACAGTCGTTGAGGGTAAAAGAGGGTGGGACAGGTTTCTTTCCGCTGCCTGCGCTTGGTTTCTGCATGCTCTCGGCGACGAGACTCGAGGTGCTCAGCGCCCTCCCGGATGCACTTCCTCCACTTAGGGAGGTCTTTGGCCAGGGACTCCCAGGTGTCGGTGGGGATGTTGCATTTTATCAGGGAGGCTTTGAGGGTGTCCTTGTAACGTTTCCTCTGCCCACCTTTGGCTTGTTTGCCATGAAAAAGTTCTGAGGCTTTTGACACTGTCAACCACGAGGGTCTATGGAGCCAGAGAGTAGAAACATAAGAACTCCTGACTTATTTTTCAATAATCTGCCCCAGCAGATCATTCATAATTCAATCATCAATAAATGACCAGTTTAGTCAATAGATTTTATTTGTTCAATTAATTGAATCAATCACATGATCAGCCAGTAAGATAACCAATCAGGCCATCAGATATTTAACCTAATGTGTACTGAAGGACTTCATCATCTTTCAAAACACATAGACAGTGTCATTCTCAGTGTGTTAATAAAAAAACAACTAATAGGCTTGGATTCTTTATTCGTTCCTGGGATGTGGATGTCGCTGGCAAGGCGAGCATTTATTGTCCATCCCTAATTGCCCTTGAAAAGGTCATGGTGAGCCGTCATCTTAAATCGCTGCAGTCCATGTGGTGAAGGTACTCCCACAGTGCTGTTAGGTAGGGAGCTCCTGCCATGATGAAGGAGTGGCGATATATTTCCAAGTCAGGATGGTATATGACTTGGAGGGGAACTTGGAGGTGGTGGTGTACCCATGCACCTGCTGCCCTTGTCGTTCCACATGGTAGAGGTCGTGGGTTTGGGAGTTGCTGTCGAAAAAGCCTTGGCGAGTTGCTGCAATGAATCTTGTAGATGGTACACACTGCAGACATAGTGTGCCAATGGTGGAGGGAGTGGGAGTGGATGAGGTGTCAATCACACAGGCTGCTTTGTCCTGGATGGAGTCGAGCTTCTGGAGTGTTGTTGGAGCTGTACTCATTCGGTCAAGTGGGGAGTATTCCATCACACTCCTGACTTGTGCCTTGTAGATGATGGAAAGGCTTTGGGGAGTTAGGAGGTGAATCACTCACCGCAGAATACCCAGCCTCTGACCTGCTCTTGTAGCCACAGTACTTATGTGGCTGGTCCAGTTAAGTTTTTGGTCAATGGTGACCCCAAGATGTTGATGGTGGGGGATTCGGTAATGGTAATCCTGTTGAATGTCAAGGGCGGTGTTTAGACTTTCGCTTGTTGGAGATAGTCATTGCCTGGCACTTGTGTGGTGCGAATATTACTTGCCACTTATCAGCCCAAGTCTGAATGTTGTCCAGGTCCTGCTGCATGTGGGCACAGACTGCTTCATTATCTGAGGAGTTGCGAATGGAACTGAACACTGTGCAATCATCAGCGAACATCCCCACTTCTGACCTTATGATGGAGGGAAGGTCATTGATGAAGCAGCTGAAGATGGTTGGGCCTAGGACACTGCCCTGAGGAACTCCTGCAGCGATGTCCTGGGGCTGGGGTGACATCTTCCTTTTGCTAGTTATGAGTCCAGCCAGTGGAGAGTTTTCCCCCTGATCCCATTGACGTCAGTTTTACTAGGGCTCCTTGTTTCCACACTCGGTCAAATGCTGCCTTGATGTTAAGGACAGTCACTCTCACCTCATCTCTGGAATTCAGCTCTTTTGTACATCTTTGGACCAAGGCTGTAATGAAGTCTGGAGCTGAGTGATACTGGCAGAGCCCAAACTGGGCATCGGTGAGCAGGTTATTGGTGAGTAAGTTTAATAGCGACCCCTTCCATAACTTTGCTGATGATGAGAGTAGACTGATGGGGTGATAATTGGCCAGATTCGATTTATCCTGCTTTTTGTGGACAGGACATACCTGGGCAGGTTTCCACATTGTCGGGTAGATGCCAGTATTATAGCTGTACTGGAACAGCTTGCCTAGAGGCACGGCTAGTTCTGGAGCACATGTCTTCAGCACAACAACCGGGATGTTGTCGGGGCACATAGCCTTTGCTATTTCCAGTACACACAGCCTTTTTTTGATATCACGTGGGGTAAATCGAATTGACTGATGACTGGCTTCTGTCATGGTGGGGAACTCAAGAGGAGGCCAATATGGATCATTCACTCGGCACTTCTGGCTGAAGACGGTATGCAAGGTCGCTGAGGACATTATGAACCTCTCCATACAACAGGTCATTCAAATGTTCAAGAAAGGAACAGATGTTCCCTCAGGCCCACAAATTTCTGTACATGAAGGATTCACTCTGATCCATTGTTTATCAAGACACAGCTGGATCGGCACCTCAGCATCACTGAGCTCACCAATCCCCAGCCCCGAGAATAGAGATGAGAAAACACACAGCCCCAGATACCTGCACCACCTCAGCCCCAGATACCTGTGTTGGAGAGTGATTTTCCAATAGAGCAAAGGCACCTGTGGCATAATGTTAGAATTAAATATGTATAATGTTAGAATTAAATGTGTGCGTATAAAATATATGAAGATGGCTGCCAATGATTCAGCTAGCCGAAAGAGACTGCATTCCTAGTTACTGATAATTGCCGTTTCTCACAAAGGAATACACATAAAAGACGAGCTCAGCAGATGTCTCTAATCAACAGGCTTCCAGGCCCCAGACACGATGTCCCAGTTGAATGATAGAACAATAGCACCCCTGTAACAGGATTAAGATAAGGAAACTACCCAAAGACAGCACCCAAGGACAGTAAGATAAGGGAGAGCCTGGACTATGTCACAAGACCATGAGTAACTCTTAGCAACACATGAGGCGATCACGCAGCCACCTAATGTTGAGAGACCAATTCTATTGGTCTAATTGAATCTATATGTAATCTATAATCAATATGATTAGATAGTGTCCGGCCGAAATGGGCTGATGTAACTGTAGTAAACTGTTGTAAAACATATAAAAATCCATGAAACTCTTTGTTCAGCGGAGAGAGGTACCTGGATGAACCAGTGGCTTCATCTCCCCGCCAGCGTAATAAACTGTTTTGATGTATGGACCGACCCTGAGTGACGAGTGATTCTTGGAGGGAACATTCGCGCTATCAATGGTGTAGTTGGCAGGATATTGTAGAGGCTGTTGGGACACCCCTGGAGAATCCACTGGTGAGTATAAGTCTGAGTAAAAAAATATATAGCGGGGTGCTGGAGGTGAACACACAGGTTGATCGACACGGATGGATGGTCCAGTATCTCACACACCTAGCCTGAGCCTGAATTAAGAGGACTTAGTCCCACGTGACGGCCAGGATCAAGTAGGCGTAGAGAACCCCCCTGAGACCATAGGATCGTGAGACCGAGCGACACCTCCTCGACTCAGTAAGGGAATTGGCAATAGATCCCGGGGGGTAAGGGACCAGGTGGTGTCCAGAGGCCGACGCAATATCCAACCTGCGAGAAGGGTCGGACCAACAGGCAAAACGGTGGTAGGTAGTCGTTAAGGAGGCGTAGGACACTGCGGGAATTGCTTAAACGCGTTTTAAGAATTGTATAAGTTTGTGTAATAACAAACTTGTGACCTGACAGTAGCTAGAAACGGTCTATTACAAGTCGTGCTGGGTAAAAGGCAGACCTCTGAGAGTTAGATCCCTAACGGGCTAACCATACCCAATACACAATATGGCCAATGTAACAACAGAACTCGAGTGGGGGCCCAAAAGGTACCTTACCCGCCACCTGGCGGAGAAACAGAAAAAGATGATAGATCGAATGATTACATCAGGTTGGAAACCCCACGACTCGCCGGAAGAACAGCGAAAGTGGTGGAAACAGGAAAGGAAAGATAAAGATGAAAAGGCCTTGGTCCTGATCCTCCGGGCCCATGTAATACTGACAGGAAAAGTAAACCAATATACAAAAAATAAAAGGGAGCAGGTGAAGGTCATGTCCGGACGGACTGTCTTGCCAACCCTAATAAAGGGCGCGGACACACCACCTAGTGAGGAGGACATTGATTGGGGACTCCCAGACGAGGGGAACGGATGGGTATGATCAGGGCGAAGGAGATGCCCTGCCCCCTCCATGTGCCCCGACGTACTCAGCCAAAGCAGCATCGATAAAACTAGAATACATACCAGGGATCCCAGAGCAGCGTCCCGGGCAAGGAGGACCGGGACGAGCTGCTCGCCCTCCACAAGTAAAAATGACATACATCTCCCTATCTCCCGGGGATACAATGCAGCTGCTGGACAAATTACCCGTCCTGGTACCCCGAAGTAGCAATGCAGTTTTCTGGCAAAATATTAAGGAAATGCGCATTTGCCACCAACTCCACAGTCGGGATGTAGCGGGATTAGTTAGAACCAAGGTGCCCGAAAACGACTGGGCACGGCTACCCTCCGCTTATAGGGACGGAGCTTGGTGTGAGGACCTGTCCACTGACCAGCAACAGCAGGAAGTAGACATAGCAGCATTTAAAATAGAAGTTACAACAGCTTTAGGACAGGTCCCCGTGAATTGGAATTCGATAGAAGGAGTAACCCAAAAGGAAGGCGAAGGAGCACAGGAATATGGAACTAGGACATTTGAAGCCTTCGTAGCACATAGTGGAGTATTAAACGTAGACAGGCGGAACCCGGCTTTCATACAGCTGTATGAAGATGGGTTAAGCCCCGCATATCAAACCATATTGAAAACAGGGCTAGTGGCATTTAATAATTATGACGATCTGGAAAACTGGGCCACTGCGGTAGATAATCAGCAGAGATCTAAAGCTGCAACCAACACTACAGAAACCTGTGCAGCAGCTGCCACAAAGACACCGGAGGCGTGCTATAAGTGTAAAGAACCGGGACACCTCCGTGCGGAATGCCGTGTAGAAAATGAAGCCCCACTGCGGAGTTTCGCAAGAAGTGTCAGGACTGTGGTAAAACGGGGCATGAGATGAAAGATTGTTGGGCAAAGGGAGGCGGACGGGAGGGACAGGAACCCCACTCGGTACGAAGAAAGAAACAGGGATCTGACGAGAAAACGGCAGACGCTGGTAAACTGGGGAACCAGCAGCTGCTGGACATTATACAGCAGCTCACCCGGCAACAGACGCGGCCCCAATGAATCGCATCGGCCTCTGGCCAGGGGCTCAACCCTCGCATCGTTAGGGGGCCGGCGGTGCGACATGCTAATAGATACGGGCGCATCGGTGGCCCTGACCAACCTTGACCTGCCCACAACCCGACGATCAATTATTGTACGGGCAGTAAGAGGAAACCAAACCGTTGCATGTCAGAGTGAATACCAATTACTAGAAGTAGGCGGCATTATGTTACCGGTACAGTTCTGGGTATGTCCTAACCCGGAGGGTACCATATTAGGAATAGATTTGTTGAATGAGTTAGGCACAATAGTAGACGCCCGAAATAAACAAGTAATTTGGACGGCGAGAAAAGGACGTAAGACAAAAGCACCGGAAAATGGGTCCCGGTGAAGAATGTAGCCACTGTGGGTAATGCGGCCAAGTTAACTAGGGATTGGACTAAGAATGGGATGTTGGGATTAATATGTCAAGCTCTGCCTGATATCTGGATGAAAGACAAACAGGACTGCGGACTTATTAATATATTACCAGGAAAGATCATAGGGCCCATTCACCCTCCCCACAAGCAGTACCCGATTAAACCTGAAGCCATACGAGCCACTGAGTTAACCATAAGAGACTCAGTAGAACAAGGTATATTAAGACAAACAGTATCAGTTACGAATTCTCCAATGTGACCGGTGAAAAAGCTCGATAATAGCTACCGATTAACCATAGACTATACTGCCCTGAATAAAGTAACCCACAAAGAACACCCAATCGTAGCCAGTCCGGCCACGATCTTTAATGGCCTGAGTCCGGAACACAAGGTCTGCACCGTTCTGGACATTGCTAATGGGTTCTGGTCGATCCCATTGGATCCTGAGTCCCAGGAAAAGTTCGCTTTCACTTCCCAGAGCAAGCAGTACAACAGCCCAAACATTTTCCATCGAGTTATGAGTAGGGCCCTGGAAGAATGCGACCTAACACCGTACAACAGTACAATCTTACAATATGTGGACGACATTCTCATAGCCTCGTCAAATGACCGAGAGCATCTAGGCGCCCTAACTGTGGTATTGAGAACGTTAGGGAAGGCAGGATTGAAGATAATTCCGAGGAAAGCACAAATTGGACAGACTAGAGTACGATACTTGGGGCACGACATTAGTCAAGGAACTAAGACTCTTCTGATAGATCAGAAAACTGCGATTGCCGATATGCCTCGACCCACCACGGTACGGGGCATACGGCAGGGAATGGGGCTGTTCAACTACTGTAGGAATTTCATTTCCCAGTTTGCAATGATTGCAGAGCACATTCAGCGTCTAGTCAAGGGCGGAAAACTCGGAACAGATCAGGTAGAGTGGGTAGTGGAACAGGAGGAAGTCTATGAACAGTTAAAGGCTGGGCTGCTGTCAGCCCCCGCCCTAAAGTTACCAGACATGTCCAAACCATTCCACGTGTATTACAACCTGGAGGGGGGCTGTTACAGCACAGTAGTGACCCAAGAAAAGGGGGGGCGCAATGAGACCTGTAGCATATTACTCCACCCAGGAGTCCCCGGTAGTAAAGGGGCTCCATCGATGCGTAGCGGCCCTCAATTGTGCAGCCTGGGCTGCGAGAGTATGTGAGCCTGTGACAATGTCCGGACAGTTGGTTATACACACGAAGCATACTATAGTGGAATTGCTGAACACTGGAAGGTTAAAAACGGTGTCAGATGCCCGACGGGCTATGTGGGAAGGGGTATTGATACCCAAAGATCAGTCAGTACAGATAATAAGGGACGTTGGGTTTAACCCAGCCGAAGGAATGGTGACTGAAGGCGAGCCCCACCAATGTCAGATAGAGATAGATCAGGGAGAGGAGGGAGAAATAGCTGACGACCCCCAGACCAACCCCGACCTGACTCTTTATGCGATGGATCCCATCGGTACATCCACGGACAGTTTGGACTGGATGGGCCGCGGTAGACCAAGACGGGACCACACTCCTGCGAGGAGGTTTGGAAGGGACAGTATCGGCTCAGGTAGCCGAACTGGTGGCGCTAACAGAAGCCTTGAGACTAGCAGAGGGAAAACGCGTGAACATCTTTACGGATAGTCGATATGCGTTTGGGGTGGTTCACGACTATATGACAGCTTGGAATAGACGGGGCTATATAACATCGGGAGGGGGGACATATTAAACATGAGAATGTAGTCCGAGAACTAGTAAGAGCTGTCAAGTATCCTCTCGCAGCGACCGTAATAAAAATTAAGGCCCACCAGAAGATCAAAAGCAAAGAGCAACGGGGAAACATGTTAGCAGACCAAGCAGCCCGAAGCGCTGCGGAACAGGCTGAGCCTCAGACTATCCCAGTAGCCACGATAGGGCTGGAGGAACTAAATATTCAGAAGATACAGGAGGAAAGTAGCCCAGAAGAACAGTCTGAGTGGGGACAAAAAGGGGCGGTAAAGGGGGGAGACGGTGTATGGAGAAAGGGAAGACAGGTAGTGGCCCCACCATCTATCCAGGCCGAGCTACTAAAATTATGTCATGAACCAGACCATGCCGGGAGGCTTGGGACATTAAGTCGATTAACAAAGGACTGGTGGTGGGCGGGAATAGGACGAGATGGAGCGAAGCATTGCCAGCGATGCCTGATATGCGCGCAACATAACCCCGGAAAACCCATAAAGGTTAAATTGGGACATCAGCCGCGCCCTAAAGGACCGTGGGAAAACTTACAGATTGATTTCACCGGACCGTTACCCAACAGTAGGGGGGAAAAAATATTGTTTGGTAATTATCGATCGGTTCACCAGATGGGTGGAAGCATTCCCCACTCGGGATTGTGGAGCCACTACTGAGGCCCGTATTCTCGCCTTCGACATAATCCCACGCTGGGGGGTACCCCTTCAAATTGATTCTGACCAAGGCACGCATTTCACAGGACAGGTCATGAAGTGGGCCTGCGGATTATTAGGGATTCGGCAACGGTTCCACATCCCCTATCACCCCCAAAGTTCGGGAATGGTGGAACGCATGAATCGTACTCTTAAGACGGCAATTGCGAAGGCAATAGCTGAGACAGGAAAGGAATGGGTGGACGGTCTACCCTGTATTTTAATGAGGCTTAGGGCCACCCCGAATCGAATGATGGGTCTGACCCCTTTTGAGCTAATGACCGGTAAAGCCATGAAACTCCCTGAGAACGTAATAGTGGGAGGGGACGATATGGGGCCCTTACGAGATCGTATTAAACAATATGTTAAACAATTAGATTCACAATTAAAAGAATTGCGACAGGAAGTGAGGGACCAGCAGACCATACGAGACCTAGAGAGCCAAGACCAGGGCACGACCGAACCTCACCTGCCACAGGTAGGGGATAAAGTCCTGGTACAAGTCACCCCTGATCGCACGGGATTTGCCCCAAGGTGGATGGGACCTTATGACAATTTTAACTAGTGACATAGAAACATAGAAACATAGAAAATAGGTGCAGGAGCAGGCCATTCAGCCCTTCTAGCCTGCACCGCCATTCAATGAGTTCATGGCTGAACATGCAACTTCAGTACCCCCTTCCTGCTTTCACGCCATACCCCTTGATCCCCCGAGTAGTAAGGACTTCATCTAACTCCCTTTTGAATATATTTAGTGAATTGGCCTCAACTACTTTCTGTGGTAGAGAATTCCACAGGTTCACCACTCTCTGGGTGAATAAGTTTCTCCTTATCTCGGTCCTAAATGGCTTACCCCTTATCCTTAGACTGTGACCTCTGGTTCTGGACTTCCCCAACATTGGGAACATTCTTCCTGCATCCAACCTGTGAAAACCCGTCAGAATTTTAAACGTTTCTTATGAGGTCCCCTCTCACTCTTCTGAACTCCAGTGAATACAAGCCCAGTTGATCCAGTCTTTCTTGATAGGTCAGTCCCACCATCCCGGGAATCAGTCTGGTGAATCTTCGCTGCACTCCCTCAATAGCAAGAATGTCCTTCCTCAAGTTAGGAGACCAAAACTGTACACAATACTCCAGGTGTGGCCTCACCAAGGCCCTGTACAACTGTAGCAACACCTCCCTGCCCCTGTACTCAAATCCCCTCGCTATGAAGGCCAACATGCCATTTGCTTTCTTAACCGCCTGCTGTACCTGCATGCCAACCTTCAATGACTGATGTACCATGACACCCAGGTCTCGTTGCACCTTCCCTTTTCCTAATCTGTCACCATTCAGATAATAGTCTGTTTTTACCACCAAAGTGGATAACCTCACATTTATCCACATTATACTTCATCTGCCACGCATTTGCCCACTCACCTAACCTATCCAAGTCACTCTGCAGCCTCATAGCATCCTCCTCGCAGCTCACACTGCCACCCAACTTAGTGTCATCCGCAAATTTGGAGATACTACATTTAATCCCCTCGTCTAAATCATTAATGTACAATGTAAACAACTGGGGCCCCAGCACAGAACCCTGCGGTACCCCACTAGTCACTGCCTGCCATTCCGAAAAGTACCCATTTACTCCTACTCTTTGCTTCCTGTCTGACAACCAGTTCTCAATCCACGTCAGCACACTACCCCCAATCCCATGTGCTTTAACTTTGCACATTAATCTCCTGTGTGGGACCTTGTCGAAAGCCTTCTGAAAGTCCAAATATACCACATCAACTGGTACTCCTTTGTCCACTTTATTGGAAACATCCTCAAAAAATTCCAGAAGATTTGTCAAGCATGATCTCCCTTTCACAAATTCATGCTGACTTGGACCTATCATGTCACCATTTTCCAAATGCGCTGCTATGACATCCTTAATAATTGATTCCATCATTTTACCCACTACTGAGGTCAGGCTGACCGGTCTATAATTCCCTGCTTTCTCTCTCCCTCCTTTTTTAAAAAGTGGGGTTACATTGGTTACCCTCCACTCGATAGGAACTGATCCAGAGTCAATGGAATGTTGGAAAATGACTGTCAATGCATCCGCTATTTCCAAGGCCACGTCCTTAAGTACTCTGGGATGCAGTCCATCAGGCCCTGGGGATTTATCGGCCTTCAATCCCATCAATTTCCCCAACACAATTTCCCGACTAATAAAGATTTCCCTCAGTTCCTCCTCCTTACTAGACCCTCTGACCACTTTTATATCCGGAAGGTTGTTTGTGTCCTCCTTAGTGAATACTGAACCAAAGTACTTGTTCAATTGGTCTGCCATTTCTTTGTTCCCCGTTATGACTTCCCCTGATTCTGACTGCAGGGGACCTACGTTTGTCTTTACTAACCTTTTTCTCTTTACATACCTATAGAAACTTTTGCAATCCGCCTTAATGTTCCCTGCAAGCTTCTTCTCGTACTCCATTTTCCCTGCCCTAATCAAACCCTTTGTCCTCCTCTGCTGAGTTCTAAATTTCTCCCAGTCCCCAGGTTCGCTGCTATTTCTGGCCAATTTGTATGCCATTTCCTTGGCTTTAATACTATCCCTGATTTCCCTAGATAGCCACGGTTGAGCCACCTTCACTTTTTTATTTTTACGCCAGACAGGAATGTACAATTGTTGTAATTCATCCATGCGGTCTCTAAATGTCTGCCGTTGCCCATCCACAGTCAACCTCTTAAGTATCATTAGCCAATCTATCTTAGCCAATTCATGCCTCATACCTTCAAAGTTACCCTTCTTTAAGTTCTGGACCATGGTCTCTGAATTAACTGTTTCATTCTCCATCCTAATGCAGAATTCCACCATATTATGGTCACTCTTCCCCAAGGGGCCTCGCACAATGAGATTGCTAATTAATCCTCTCTCATTACACAACACCCAGTCTAAGATGGCCTCCCCCCTAATTGGTTCCTCGACATATTGGTCTAGAAAACCATCCCTTATGCACTCCAGGAAATCCTCCTCCATCGTATTGCTTCCAGTTTGGCTGGCCCAATCTATGTGCATATTAAAGTCACCCATTATAACTGCTGCACCTTTATTGCATGCACTCCTAATTTCCTGTCTGATGCCCTGCCCAACATCACTACTACTGTTTGGAGGTCTGTACACAACTCCCACTAACGATTTTTGCCCTTTAGTGTTCTGCAGCTCTACCCATATAGATTCCACATCATCCAAGCTAATGTCTTTCCTAACTATTGCATTAATCTCCTCTTTAACCAGCAATGCTACCCCACCTCCTATTCCTTTTATTCTATCCTTCCTGAATGTTGAATACCCCTGGATGTTGAGTTCCCAGCTCTGATCATCCTGGAGCCACGTCTCCGTAATCCCAATCACATCATATTTGTTAACATCTATTTGCACAGTTAATTCATCCACCTTATTGCGGATACTCCTTGCATTAAGACACAAAGCCTTCAGGCTTGCTTTTTTAACACCCTTTGTCCTTTTAGAATTTTGCTGTACAGTGGCCCTTTTTGTTCTTTGCCTTGGGTTTCTCTGCCCTCCACTTTTCCTCATCTCCTTTCTGTCTTTTGCTTTTGCCTCATTTTTGTCTCCCTCTGTCTCCCTGCATAGGTTCCCATCCCCCTGCAATATTAGTTTAATTCCTCCCCAACAGCACTAGCAAACACTCCCCCTAGGACATTGATTCCGGTCCTGCCCAGGTGCAGACCGTCCGGTTTATACTGGTCCCACCTCCCCCAGAACCGGTTCCAATGCCCCAAGAATTTGAATCCCTCCCTGCTGCACCACTGCTCAAGCCATGTATTCATCTGCGCTATCCTGCGATTCCTACTCTGACTAGCACGTGGCACTGGTAGCAATCCCGAGATTACTACTTTTGAGGTCCTACTTTTTAATTTAGCTCCTAGCTCCTTAAATTCATCTCGTAGGACCTCATCCCTTTTTTTACCTATGTCGTTGGTACCAATGTGCACCACGACAACTGGCTGTTCTCCCTCCCATTTCAGAATGTCCTGCACCCGCTCCGAGGCATCCTTGACCCTTGCACCAGGGAGGCAACATACCATCCTGGAGTCTCGGTTGCGTCCGCAGAAACGCCTATCTATTCCCCTCACCATCGAATCCCCTATCACTATCGCTCTCCCACTCTTTTTCCTGCCCTTCTGTGCAGCAGAGCCACCTACGGTGCCATGAACTTGGCTGCTGCTGCCCTCCCCTGATGAGTCATCCTCCCCAACAGTACCCAAAGCGGTGTATCTGTTTTGCAGGGGGATGACCACAGGGGACCCCTGCACTATCTTTCTTGCACTGCTCTTCCTGCTGGTCATCCATTCCCTATCTGGCTGTGGACCCTTCTCCTGCGGTAAGACCAACTCACTACACGTGATACTCACGTCATTCTCAGCATCGTGGATGCTCCAGAGTGAATCCACCCTCAGCTCCAATTCCGCAACGCGGACCGTCAAGAGCTCGAGGCGGATACACTTCCCACACACGTAGCGCCCAGGGACACCGGAAGTGTCCCCGAGTTCCCACATGGTACAGGAGGAGCATATCACATGGCCGAGCTCTCCTGCCATGTCTTAACCTTAGATACCCTTAAATTGGTAATAACAATGTTACAGTTCACTTACTGATATAAAAAAGAAAAGAAAAGCTACTCACCAATCACCAGCCAATCACTTACCTCATTGGCTGTGACGTCACTTTTTGATTACTTTCTACTTCTATTTTGCTTTCTCTCCCGCTGTAGCTGCCTTTTGATAGGCTGCTCCCGCGTCTCACCAACTGCCGCTGGCTCTCGATCTCCCGCTGGGCTTTTGATAGGTCGCTCCCCTCTCACCAACTGCTGCTGGCTCTCGATCTCCCGCTGGGCTTTTGATAGGTCGCTCCCCTCTCACCAACTGCCGCTGGCTCTCGATCTCCCGCTGGGCCTTTTATAGGCTGCTCCCCTCTCACCAACTGCCGCTGGCTCTCGATCTCCCGCTGGGCCTTTTATAGGCCGCTCCCCTCTCACCAACTGCTGCTGGCTCTCAATCTCCCGCTGGGCCTTTTATAGGCTGCTCCCCTCTCACCAACTGTCTACTGGGTCTCGATCTCCTGCTGGGCCTTTTATAGGTCGCTCCCCTCTCACCAACTGCTGCTGGCTCTCGATCTCCCGCTGGGCCTTTTATAGGTCGCTCCCCTCTCACCAACTGCCGCTGGCTCTCGATCTCCCGCTGGGCCTTTTATAGGCTGCTCCCCTCTCACCAACTGCCGCTGGCTCTCGATCTCCCGCTGGGCCTTTTATAGGTCACTCCCCTCTCACCAACTGTCTACTGGGTCTCGATCTCCCGCTGGGCCTTTTATAGGTCGCTCCCCTCTCACCAACTGCTGCTGGCTCTCGATCTCCCGCTGGGCCTTTTATAGGTCGCTCCCCTCTCACCAACTGACACCTGTGCATGTATTGATATGAAAGGAAAGGGCCGGTGGAAGCACTGGTCCCAGTTGAAGAGATATAACTAAAACCATGTCGGACCCCGAGATAGTATCCCTCAGGGAAACCGCCTGGTACGCGGCCAGATACCAGGAGTGGTAAAACACATTAAAGGACGGAATGTTTGCAGGCATAATGGTGGCCCGAGTATTGGTAGGAGTATGGATGGTATTTAGATGGGTTACTGAGCAAGCCCGAGCTCGACCCGCATTAGTCCAGGACTGGCGACCATACAGACAAGGACAGGTAGCGATAGATATGGTACGGCTATAAAAACGTGGATAACCTAATCTTCACCTCTAATCTTACAGAACCACTTCGGCGCGAGCAAATCAGTACCTAACACCTGGTGACGACCAGGCAATCTGTTTAAAGTTTTCAGATAAACCACCCACCGAGATGGAATCACAGTGGTCACTTCAGCTCTGCAGCATGATTCTAGGGATCTCAATACTCATATAAGCATCAGATAACTCGGATGGACTACAAGGAATTCAGCAAACGCAGGAAAGACACTGTCATGTATTTAACTGTCATTGACCCTGTCTTTGTCCTCAACTACGCTGCAGGGCCTAAATGGCTCGCAGGCACAGTGATTGCCAAAGAGGGGAATAGGATTCTGGTAGTTAAACTTATCAGTGGACAAATCTGCCGCAAACACCTGGATCAAACAAAAAGGAGGTTCAGCAACCCCATAGAAGAAGCAGAGGAAGAACACGATGTAGACTTCAGTCCTCCACAGGTGACCGAACACAGGAACCAAGTGGATGAGAGCCCAGTCACTGTGGGCAGTACGGACAGGCCTGAGGCACCACAAACAGCAGACATTTGTAATGTATAGTAAGGACATATCATTGGCGATGAGAAACTGGGATTTAAACCACGCGAGTATGGCCACTAGCAGCACGGATGAGAGGTACTGTGTTGGTGATGATTGGGATGATTTTATTGAGAGACTACAGCAAAGTTTCGTCACTAAGGAATGGTTGGGACAGGATTCGGCCGACAAACGCAGGGCTCATCTCCTGACAGTTTGTGGGTCCAGGACGTACTCCCTGATGAAGGACCTTCTAGCGCCAGAGAAGCCGGCGGACAAGACTTTTGAAGAGCTCGGTAAGTTGATCGGGGAACACTTTAAACCGGCGAGCAGCATGCACATGGTGAGACACCGGTTTTACACGCACCGGCGGCGAGAAGGGCAAAGCGTTCCAGACTTCGTGGCAGACCTCCGGCAACTGGCGAGCCTATGTAAGTTCACAGATGCATGCAGAGCGGAGATGCTGCGAGACTTTTTTATTGAGGGCATCGGGCACGCTGGGGTTTTCAGGAAACTGACTGAGACCAAAGACTTGACCCTGGGAACAGCAGCTTTAATGGCCCAGACATTTATCTCAGGGGAGGAAGAGACCAGAATGATGTTTGACAAAAATCTTGGTTTAAATGCAACAAATGGACAGGGAGTCAACATTGTTAACGCGGCACACAGTTCCCCGGGCAGAACCGGGCTATGGGATGGTAGAAAAGGAAGCGTTTGCATGTCTATATGCTGTAAAAAAAATACACCAGTACCTGTTCGGCAGGAAATTTGAGCTGGAGACAGATCACAAACCCCTAACATCCCTTTTGGCCGACAACAAGGCCATAAATGCAAATGCATCGGCCCACATACAGAGGTGGGCACTCACGTTAGCCGCCTATGACTATACAATTCAGCACAGACCGGGCACTGAAAACTGCGCCGATGCACTCAGCAGGCTCCCACTAGCCACCACCGAGGGGGCAACCGAGCATGCTGATGAGATGGTCATGGCTGTGGAAGCTTTCGAAAGCGAAGGCTCACCCGTGACAGCCCGTCAGATCAAAGTCTGGACAAATAGAGACCCGCTACTGTCTTTAGTCAAGAAATGTGTCCTGAATGGGGACTGGGCATGAGGAATTCAAAACCATGTCACAGGCTCAAGGATGAACTCTCGATTCAGGCCGATTGCTTACTATGGGGAAACCCAGTAGTCATGCCCCAGATGGGCAGTGAGATGTTCATCAGAGAACTCCACAATGAGCACCTGGGCATTGTCATGATGAAGACAATTGCCTGGTCACACGTTTGGTGGCCAGGGATAGATGCAGACCTGGAACTTTGTGTTCGCAGGTGCAACACGTGCGCCCAGCTGGACAATGCCCCCAGGGAAGCCCCCCTTAGCCCCTGGTCCTGGCCCGCCAAACCATGGTCACGCATCCATGTGGACTACGCAGGTCCTTTCATGTGAAAAATGTTTTTGGTTGTAATAGACGCCTACTCCAAATGGATCAAATGTGACATTCTCAATTCAAGCACATCCTCTGCCACGGTAGAAAGTCTACGTGCAATGTTCGCCGCCCATGGTCTACCTGACGTCTTGGTTAGTGACAATGGCCCGTGCTTTACAAGCATTGAATTCCAGGACTTCATGGCAGGAAATGGCATCAACCATGTCAGAACGGCATCGTTCAAGCCGGCCTCAAACGGCCAGGCGGAACGAGCAATGCAGATAATCAAACAGGGGATGCTCAGAATCCAAGGGGGTTCCCTACAAAGCCGCTTATCACGCCTCCTGTTGGCCAATAGATCCCGACCACACTCGCTCACAGGGGTCCCACCCGCAGAGCTGCTAATGAAAAGGACGCTCAAAACCAGGTTATTCCTTATACACCCCACCATGAAAGAAATTATTGAGAGCAGGCGCCAGTCACAATGTGACTACCATGACGGGAATGCAAGGGCGCGATGTATTGATGTCAATGACCCTGTCTTTGTTCTCAGCTACGCTGCAGGGTCTAAATGGCTCGCAGGCACTGTGATTGCCAAGGAGGGGAATAGGATTCTGGTAGTTAAACTTACCAGTGGACAAATCTGCCGCAAACACGTGGATCAAACAAAAAGGAGGTTCAGCAACCCCATAGAAGAAGCAGGGGAAGAACACAATGTAGACTTCACTCCTTAACAGGTGACCGAACACCGGAACCAAGTGGAGGAGAGCCCAGTCACTGTGGGCAGTCCGGACAGGCCTGAGGCACCGCAAACAGCAGACACTCAGGCCAGCGCCCAACAACCAGAGCCCCAATTCAGGCACTCTACAAGAGAGCGTAAACCACCAGATAGACTTGACCTGTGATCCCAATAAGATTTTGGGGGGGAGGTGATGTCATGTTTTTAACTGTCATTGAACCCATGTATAAACTGACCTAAGTTGTACACTGTGAGAACATTGACCACTCGGTGGTGAACTTGTGGGAGACACTCCTAACCTGGTCTTTCAGATATAAAGGGGAAGCTCCACCCACCTTCATCACTTTAGTGCTGGGAATTAAAGGTTACTGGTCACAGAGTGACCTTCTCTCAAGTATGGGTCTCGTGTGCATTTGTACTGTATAGTAAGGACATATAAGACACATTTACTAGAACTATGGGATCTTGTTTAATTTATATGGGATATGCATCCCAGCAGCCAAAGACTGGAGCAAGGACAGAACTTATTTTAATGCCTGGCTGCAGGTACACTCGAGCAGGAATACTGCTCCACTGATACCAGGGTCAACTGCATCAGAAGGGAGGAGGCCCGGGGACCTGATAAGTGCACTTTCGGGATAATTTGCACGCCCCCCGTTAAGCCCCAACCGGCGGGCACGTACAGAAAGGGGGTGGGGGTATGTGGGTATTATGAAGAGGTAGGAGCAGTCGCTGTATCTTTGTATGTATGTTTTTCACCACCTCCGACATCACGCCCCATAGCGACCTCCACCTCGCCCGAACTCTTGCCATGTCCTTCAACAACAACGGGACCGCAGAACAGAATTGTATTTCTTAACGAAAGTGAATTATTATATGATAATGTTAAGCATGAAATTATGCCGGTTCTGATCAATATTTCAGGCATACAAATGCCGGAGTATTGTACAGAACAGGCAAGGAAGATGTATAGTGTATTAAGTAAGGTTGTAATGCAGCAGGCTGCCGATGCCATGGGTGCCAGTAGGTTCCGAGGACAAGAGCAGGTGCATAGGCATAAGAGGGGAATAGTTAATGATGCTGCTCCCAGTTTTAATACCGTAACCTCCATAGTAAACTCACTGGATATACAAGGGCTGAATGAAAAGGTGGAACAACTTAAAGAGGTGATGAGGGAACTATTAGAGCGGGCAGAGCAGAATCAGAAAGACCAAGCCGACCGAGGAAGGGAAGGCATGGAGATACAGTTAGATGGAAATTCAATAATCGAGACACATGCCAAAACAATTAATCATCTAATTGACAGAGAAAAGGAAGATGCTGGAAAGCTCCGACAAGCGCAACTCTGTCATGCTTATGGTCTGTGGATGGTGGGACAGATACGACACAACCTCGATCAGATCCAAAGAGGGGAGTTACCAGACTGGATAGACAGCTCACATCTGGCTCAGCTAGCCAAGCAGAAGGGGACACTGGACAACTGTACTCTGAAGGGACTAACCAGAGAATACCCAGCGATCCCAAACTGCCAAATGGGCACAGCTGCAGGAGTGGGGATTGTCATGATGATCCCTATAATCACACAAGACTCAGGTCCATTTCCCCTTTATCCACTTGAGAATATCGAGGTCGTACGCGACAATGCTTCCCTCCGTTATTACTTAACCGCAGACTCCGCTATCTGTAGAGATAACACGCTATACGGCGTCTCCCTGACAGGGTGCAAACAAAGGGGTGAGATCACGGTGTGCCCCCACAGTGGGACAGGGAGAGTGTGGTTTTAATCAAACCGATGGATGTGTTCTGGAAATAGTACCTGCCGCTACACATTTTGTCTGGGCCAGGTACGGAGGCAAAGAGAGATACTGTGTCTCCACCACGGAACGATCATATCAGTGTAACAGTTTGCAATGCCAGATCCCACAACCAAATTTCTGCTTTACACCCCTACGATCCGTTACTATAGGGCAAGCCCGCATTATCCAAGTCAGATGCCGAAATCATTAATGCGACCTATCAGCTCCATGATCACCTCACCTGCAGGACTATGACAAGCCAGAGCAGGCCGATATCCCCCATTTAGCGGAAGTACTAAGGGAACTAAGACTCCGAGTCGGCCAGTCTGTCAAACTCTACCACCAACTATGGACAAAGATTGAGATACTGGAGAAAGACACGACACAGAGCTACAGGATGAGAGTTGGTGGAGGAGGGTTTGGAACTGGGGGATGAATGTCAACATCCACCCCTGGATTCGAATTATATCACATATACTGGTCGGAATACAGCTAGTCCTAGCATTAGCATGGGGAGTCATGGCTTGCCGGTCCTGCAGATATTATGCACAACAACGGAGGTTTAGCACCAGAGCTCAGATAAGCAAGGAAGTCCGTGTGACAGGCGAGAGGGGCGATTCGAACTATATTCATTTGATCTAAACAACTGGGACTCCTGAAATCGCGTGACTGGCCGGGTATTACAAAAACATAAATAACATAATAAAAATTAGTGTCGGTTTCAGGTGGCTAGGACTAGCCCCTTTACCAAAAGGGGGGATTGTTGGAGAGTGATTTTCCAATAGAGCAAAGGCACCTGTGGCATAATGTTAGAATTAAATATGTATAATGTTAGAATTAAATATGTATAATGTTAGAATTAAATGTGTGTGTATAAAATGTAGGAAGATGGCTGCCAGTGATTCAGCAAAGCCTCAAGGGATTCAGCTAGCCTGCATTCCTAGTTATTGATAACTGCCGTTTCTCACACAGGAATACACATAAAAGACGAGCTCAGCAGATGTCTCTAATCAACAGGCTTCCAGGCACCAGACAAGATGTCCCAGTTGAATGACAGAACAATAGTACTCCTGTAACAGGATTACGATAAGGAAACTACCCAAAGACAGCACCCAAGGACAATAAGTGGGGAGAGGGGGGCCTGGACAATATCACAAAACCATGAGTAACCCTTAGCAACACATGATGCGATCACGCAGCCACCTAATGTTCAGAGACCAATTCTATTGGTCTAATTGAATCTATATGTAATCTATAATCAATATGATTGGATAGTGTCCGGCCGAAATGGGCTGATGTAACTGTAGTAAACTGTTGTAAAACATATAAAAATCCATGAAACCCTTTGTTCAGCGGAGAGAGGTACCTGGATGAACCAATGGCTTCATCTCCCCGGCGGCGTAATAAACCGTTTTGACGTGTGGAACCGACCCTGAGTGACGAGTGATTCTTGGAGGGTACATTCGCGCTATCACCTGCATCACCTTGGCCCCAGATACCTGCACCACCTCAGCCTCAGATATCTGTACCACCTCGGCCCCAGATACCTGCACCACCTCGGCCCCAGATACCTGCACCACCTCGGCCCCAGATACCTGCACCACCTCGGCCCCAGATACCTGCACCACCTCGGCCCCAGATACCTGCACCACCTCAGCCCCAGATACCTGCACCACCTCAGCCCCAGATACCTGCACCACCTCAGCCCCAGATACCTGCACCACCTCAGCCCCAGATACCTGCACCACCTCAGCCCCAGATACCTGCACCACCTCAGCCCCAGATACCTGCACCACCTCAGCCCCAGATACCTGCACCACCTCAGCCCCAGATACCTGCACCACCTCAGCCCCAGATACCTGCACCACCTCAGCCCCAGATACCTGCACCACCTCAGCCCCAGATACCTGCACCACCTCAGCCCCAGATACCTGCACAACCTCAGCCTCAGATACCTGCACCACCTCAGCCCCAGATACCTGCACCACCTCAGCCCCAGATACCTGCACCACCTTGGCCTCAGATACCTGCACCACCTTGGCCTCAGATACCTGCACCACCTCAGCCTCAGATACCTGCACCACCTCAGCCCCCGATCAGCCTTCTTCCAAGTACAAGTGAAGACACAACCCAGCCAAGCCCAGCACAACCCCAAGACCCTCAAGCAATTTGCAAGTTGGAAATGAACAATTCTTAGTCAGTTTGGTGATGATGATTGCTACATATCATCATAGGCAGTCCCTCAGAATCGAGGAAGACTTGCTTCCACTCTTAAAACGCGTCCTTAGGTGGCTGAACAGTCCAATATGAGAACCACAGTCCCCATCACAGGTGGGACAGATAGTCATTGAGGGTAAGGCAGGGTGAGACAGGTTTGCCGCACGCTCTTTCCGCTGCCTGTGCTTGATTTCTGCATGCTCTCGGCGACGAGACTCGAGGTGCTCAGCGTCCTCCCGATGCACCTGCTCCACTTAAGGCGGTCTTTGCCACCAACGATGTCTCCGCAAGATTGCTACATATACACAATCAGACCCATGCCAATGGGCAGGCCTAGGAGAGAACATATTACTGCATACTCATTCAATTAGGCTTGCCTTGCCTTGGTGGCTTCTCTCACAGGCCTGCTCTTTGACCTGAGATTTGACTGCACAAGTGTGCACAGTACAATTGGATGTCATCATCATCAGCATCATAGGCAGTCCCTCGAATTAAGGATGACTTACTTCCACGGCAAAAAGTTCACAGGTTTTCCAATGAAGGAGCTAATATGCCAGGTCCTGATCTACATCCTGAAGGGTGGAAGATTTCTGTGCGTGGATTTTTTTAAAGTGTGGTGGCCGTTGCACACCAGCCACCACACGGGCTTGACGGAGCCAGGTCTTGGTCCAGTGGCAAGGGTTATCCAAGACGACTGGAGACCTGCTCTGCTGCATGGATTGCAATTGGATATACAGTGTGCGGGAATCACTCAATGTTGCCTCTAATTTGTAGTCTAAGTGCGCGGTCCCTTTAAATTTGTTATGCGATATCTTGCAGCCTGCGTGGCACCTCCCGATTGGTGCACGGCTGCGCATCTTAGGGGGATCATTGGAGTCACTCCATAAACCTGGGTTACCCCCTGAGAGACACCATACCTCTGAGTCTGTACCCGGCTCATTCACGTGTACCTCTTTGCTTAGAGTGGTATTAATCATATCAGAAATTATTACACGTCATATTTAACAGGTTTGAATAACGCATTTAACAATGGAATGCAGGAACTCTCATTGCCAGACTTTCAACTTCCTCAAAATATGTATTAGTCCTGAAGCATTTCATTCACCTCATTGCTCTATAGCCTTGGAACTAGAAGGGCAAGATCATAGCAACAGTAGGTGCATGCTTTTTATAACAGTCCAGTGATACATAGGGCCCGAAATTCACCGTCCCCGAAGGGACGCCTACCACCGAGTTTGGGTGGTCGACCGAAAAAATCGATGGGCCGCCGCGGTCGGGTACTTTTCCATCCCCGAGCCATATTCAGCTCGGGGAGGGGGATGTGAGTGGTGTTCACTTCCACCGGAAACGGCGCGGTGAAGCCGCTGTAAAGGAGGGTTTCCAGTGGTGAGCTCTGCAGCGTGCGGGCTGCTGGAAAGGGACTACCACAGCGACATTCACCGAGGTACCTTTCCCAGCAGTGCCCCCGCGAGGTGCTTGAACTCGACACCGCTGGGGCCCTTTGGTAGGTAAAAAGTTTTATTACTTCTTATTGTTTTTATTTCATTTTCCATGGTCCACAGTATATGTCTCTTGATATAGTTATATTAATTATTAGTGTTTTTATTTCATTTTTCAGCATGCATCCACAGTATTTATTTCTTGATATAGTTTTATTAATTGTTTTGGTTCCATTAAACCTGTTGAGTGCTGCTCAGAGGTTTGCACATACCCCTGCACTTTTGTACAACTTTCAGGTCTGACTCTTTAGTGGAGGCCTGTGGGCTGCAGAGACCTGCTGGGCAGGGTTCACCCTGAGGATGGGAGGAGTGTTGGGAGGGCGACACCTGGTACACCTGCTCAGAAACAGGGTGGCACGCAGGAGAAGGCATCGCCGTCAGCACCGTGCAGAGAGGCAGCGGGCAAGGGAGGCAGCAGCCATGATTCGTTCATTCTGCGCCAGACCAGTGTGCCCGCTGTCTTCACCGGCCCGAATCAGGACTGCGATTGGCTGCTTGGGGACAAGGGATACCCCCTGTCCACTTGGCTACTCACTCCTCTGCGGAACCCCAGGGCAGCGCCAGAGCATGCATACAATGACGCTCAGGTGCATCATCGAGTAATGCATAGGCATCCTTAAGCAGAGATTCCGGTGCCTAGACCGCTCTGGTGGCACCTTGCAGTACTCTCCTCATCGGGTCTCCATATTTGTTGTGGTCTGCTGCATGCTGCACAACCTGGCCATCATGAGGGGATAGCCGCTAGAGGTCGAGCCAGCAATACCACCTGAGGAGGAGGTGCAGGAGGAGGAGGAGGCGGAGGAGGAAGAGGAGGCGCTGGAGGATGAGAAGATCCCCGTCGCCCCAGAGCTAGGAGGCGTCAACCCATCGTCACCTTGGAAGGGCTGGGTGAAAACTGGCCAGCACCCTCCTGGGAGGGTGCGTCCTCACATATATGGAGGTGCCTGACACCTCCCCAACAATCTCCCTCTATGCATTATGTACTGGCGGTCTGCCAGGTCTCCCCACGTCAGGAAACAGTATTCTTCTTCTGTCCTCCACACCGTCCATCAGTGTCTCCAGCTCCATATCAGTCAACCTGTTGGTTCTCTTACACCAGCCATCCTTCCAACCTCCTTCCCCCCTCAGGGGCTTGCTGCAAACCCTGGCCTTTAAAAAGGCTGGCTCGTTGGAAACCCTTACCTACATGCTGAATTTCTCAGTAATGATAATACTCAAATTAAGACAGCCATACCGCTGAAAAATCCACTTTGGAAGGGTTCAATAGCGCTGGAACCCATTTGTTCACTTTGGAGCTGAATATGGGGTGGCCCAGCCACAAAAAAAATGTTGCCGCTATTGGCCACAAAAAGGTGGGGGGAACACCAGCTTTCCAGCAGTACTGAATTTCGGGCCCATAATATTCACATAATATAAAACAATGCAATCTCATTATATGCATTAGGTCCAGAGGCGAGGAAACATTCCTAATAATTTGAATTCTATCTAACATGAATAATAAGATTGATTCCAACCGGCCAACAACAAATTGAAATTCAGTAAAACCTACTGTTACCAGATTTGCAGACAAGTGGATTGAATTGTTTCCCTCCTTTGGTATGTTTCTCTTTGCTTTCTACACATTGTCCTTACTTCTCTGACTGTTTCTTTTTTGTTCTTTCTCAGCTGGAAGTACATCATCCAGCACACTCTTCATTCCTGCATCCTACTACCATGGAAACTTACAGCACAGAAGAAGGCTATCCAGTCCCTTATGTCTCACTGGAGCAATCCAAACCAATCCTACTGGCCTGCTCTCTCCCCACAGCCCTGTATCTTCCTCTGCATCAAATGTTTATCCACTTGTCCCTTAAAATATGCAATGCTTTCTGCCTCAACTACTTCCTGTGGCAAAGTACTCCATGTTCCAACAACCCTTTACACAAAGGGATCTATTCTAACCTCTTTGTTCACTCTCTGTGGCCATTTTAAATTGATGACTTCTCCAAGAACTCCGCAGCCAAAGAAAACAGTCTTTCACTATACGCTCTATCAAAACCCTTCATAACTTTTTTTTAAAACCTCAATTAAATCTCCTCTTAGCCTTCTCTGTTCCTGTACAAATAGTCCCAGTATCTCAAGTCTCCCCTCGTCACTACAGTTTACCATCCCAGGCATCATATTGGTCAATCTATGCTGTACATTCTCTATGGCTTTAATATCCTTTTGATGATGGGGTGCTCAAAACTACATACATAACTCTAATTGTGGCCTAACCAATATTGTTCTTATTAATTCATCTTAACTGCTTTACTTTCATACTGTCTGTCCCCCCACCCCCTATTTCTCAACCACATGTTGCCCCTTGGCGACATCATCTGAAAACACAGCATCAGTTTCCACATGTACGCTGATGACACCCAGCTCTACCTCACCACCACTTCTCTCAGCCCCTCCACAGTCTTAAATTGTCAGATTGCTTGTCCGACATCCAGTACTAGATGAGCAGAACTTTTCTCCAATTGAATATTGGGAAGACCGAAGCCACTGTTTTCGTTCCCCAGCCATTGACTCCATTCCACTCCCCAACTTCTGTCTGAGGCTGAGCCAGACTGTTCGCAACCTTGGTGTCATAGTTGACTCTGAAATGAGCTTACAACTACATATCCGCAGCATAACTAATACTGCCTATTTCCACCTCCATAACATCGCCCATTTCCACCCTTGTCTCAGCTCATCTGCTGCTGAAGCCCTCATCCATACCTTTGTTACCTCTAGTTTTGACTATTCCAACACACTCCTGGCTGGCCTCCCACATTCTACCCCACGTAAACTAAAGGTGATCCAAAATTCAGCTGCCCATGTCCTAACTCGCACCAAGTCCTGCTCACCCATGATATGCTCGCTGACCTACATTGGCTTCCGGTTAAGCAATGCCTCGATTTCAAAATTCTCATCCTTATTTTCAAATCCCTCCATGATCTCGCCCCTCCCTATCTCTGTAATCTCCTCCAGCCCCACAACCCCCCCAAAATGTCGGCACTCCTCTAATTCTGCCCTCTTGAGCATCCCTGCTTATAATCACTCAACCATTGATGGCCGTGCATTCTGTTGCCTTGGCCCCAAGCTCTGGAACTCTCTGCCTAAACCTCTCTACCTCTCTTTCTTCCTTCAAGACGCTCCTTAAAACAGACCTCTTTGACCAAGCTTTTGGTCACCTGTGCTAATTTCTACTTCTGCGGCTCGGTGTCAAATTTTTATTTCATAATACTCCCGTGAAGCGCCTTGGGATGTGTCACTACGTTAAAGGCGCTATATAAATACAAGTTGTTGTTGTTTATAAAATCCTCACTGTGTTGAAGCCAGGACTCATCACATGGGCTGAGGTTTTCTGCTCACCAGTCTGCGATTTTAAAATGAATGGGCGGAAAGTTGCTGGAAATCTGGAATGCAGAATTTGGAAACTCCAGGAATGATCTCCTCTTTTAATTCTTTCTTTCCTAGGCTTCAAAACCCTCGAATTCCTTACCTCCTTTTTCCGTATTATCTGCACCGCTTTAAACCCCGAGCTTAGTGTCATTTAATTACCACATGATTAATCTCCTCTTCTCTTCAAATCCTTTCAACTTTGGCAATCCCGTTTCTATGGATCTCGGTGCTTCATCTAGGTTTCTCAATCAAAAAGCCATTTTTTTTTTACATCACAGAGGCATCAAGTTACAAGCATTGAAATTAAAAATCAATATAACCAGGAGAAACAGATTGATTGCTTTCATTCAGAAGGTAACAAACTGCAGTGCTATCGAGTGCACATGACATTTAATGAGGAATAAAAGTGTTCTCAGATGTCTGATGGGTTATAATATGCAGTCACATGAAGCTCGGTCTAAGTATCCGGGGAGAGCTGTTGGGGAGCTGCTTACCTGAGTGTCCCCGGGGGTGGTGACTGGAGGCAGACAGCGACTTACAGCAAAGCATTAGAGCAGAGACCAGCAGCAGCCAGTGAGTGAGGAGCATTGATCTCGCACAGAATCTCATCCTAATAGAGAGGGAAAAAAACACAAGCAGAGAAAAACAAGTTGTGGCTACGTGGAAACTGAGAAGCAGCGTTTGAATTATAAGGGTGGGCATCCAGGCCCCCACTCATGAACAATGCGCGGAAAAGCGCGGATACATTTTCTCTCACTAATGCTTGTTGCTCTTTGATGGAAATGAAGTGTTAGGAAATGCTAGCCAGTTACCTGAGATTTATGTTCGCTCGTCATGTGCCCACCCGTGCTGGAGGACATAGGTTCGGGTCCACCAATCATCACGGGTCACCAGACACAGTGCAATCAGGGGAAGCCTCTCTCGTGGTCATCGGTTTCTCACTGGGAAGGAGGGACAAATTCATACCAAGCTATTCTGGCATAGTGATTGGTTACAGATCGCACAGGCCTGGGAGTAGTTCACCCAGCCTCTCACCTGCAACATGGGAGAGGGCATTAATAGGGAGATTAAAGAGGGAAGGACAATATACCCATGAGAGATTTTGTTAAGTTACCATAGAAAGTTGTTGAGGCCAGTTCGTTAGATATATTCAAAAGTGAGTTAGATGTGGCCCTTACGGCTAAAGGGATCAAGGGATATGGAGAGAAAGCAGGAATGGGGTACTGAAGTTGCATGATCAGCCATGATCATATTGAATAGTGGTGCAGACTCGAAGGGCCGAATGGCCTACTCCTGCACCTATTTTCTATGTTTCTATGAATTCTGAAAGCTCACACACTTTCTTGGGTGATGACACATTACCGATTACTTGGTGGCTGCAAATGCATACTTGGACAGTTGTATTTAGTTCCATATACATATTAAAGATTGAGAGGGGTAGGATCATTCCTTGGCAGAGGAGCAGTTTAGGTCGAGCAGGCAGAGTGTGTTGGGGCCTATCTGCCACTGGGTGTGGGTTAGATCAGGTAATGGGTAGTGTTAATGTGGGTAGTGTGGAGCAATCAATTGATCAATAGAATTACTACCATTTTCCAACCACAGCATATTGAATAAATATAAAATAGTGTTGATGAAAAGCAATAGTGACTATTCAAACATAAAACCCCCTTTAGATGTAGATATAGGGCCCTTATTTTACAGATTTCTACGTGTAATTGAGACAATTCAGCTAGTTTGTTATTGTAACAGCTGAAGAATGAGCTCAAAATGAGGATGCAGAGAGGAAATCATGGATTTTAGCAGCAGAATTGTCAGTACGGCTACATCCAGTGGTAAACAGTCAGAGAACATCAGGCCCTCCTCTGTTTCAATCGTTGAACCTGTAGCTCCATATCCTTACAAAGTGCTGCCCAATTCTCCCCTCTCTCTCTCTTCATTCCCTTGGCTTCTCCTTTCTGGACTTTTCAGCATCACAAACATCATCAACTGAATCTCTTTCCAATCAGTCTCAGGTAGTCCCTGACTGTTGTATCTCAAACATGTGCAGCAGACTGTGCCAGCTCACACCTCTGAGTCTGCGCGTCCATCACTGGCCTCCCTCACTGCCGTCTGACACAATCCCATCAGAGTTGATCTGAAATGGTCAGGCTTGGGCAGAGGAGACAGCACTTTTCTCAGAGTTGACTGTTTGCTGGTCTAATTTAGAGGTTTAGGCAGTTCCCAACATCTAGCAAAGGAAAGGCTGTTGTTTGGCTGACCTATTTTTCCTGTATTTTGCTCTACAGTTTTCTCCTCGCTCAAAGGTGTTGACTCTTGCTGGAGTACAGTTTCACCAATACTGTCCCATCTTCTGGCACTTCAAGTGGCCATTCTTCATGTGTGAATCTGGAAAGTGAGTCATGCCATTTGACCAAGAGGACATCACTGTCAATCTGGTAATGCCGTCATCTGACATCCACATACACAGTGGGGAGGGGTCACTGATAGCATGTTGCTTCACAGGCCAAGAGTGCTGAAGCCAGTTGTAGTGCCCCAACTACTAAACTGGTTAAGATCAGTAAATTCAGCTCAGACTGGGGATTGAATCGGGGATCCCACTAATCTGTCAGTGTCACTAAAAAGTGCATTACTGCCTGAACCATCCAGGGAGCTGGGCTGATCTTCATTTACATTCAAAGCACCAGGAAATACAGTTGATATTTGAATAGGGCCTTTCTTCATCAGTCATTGAGTGCATCACGGGTTATATTTGAAGAACGCGTTTTCTAATAGTGAAAGATGCTGAGAATTTACTGACCGGGGTTAACAATTACTCTCGTCACCATGTAAGGTACATAGCAATTGTATTCCAAGTGAAATTGTAAATCCATTCTGAAAGAACTCATTTATAATCTTGCTACAAATACCCAATAGAGGAAACCTTTGCAAATGGATTTCTGATGTTGCTACACATCGTGACCAGAGCAATTCTTAACTACTAGTTCCAAACAAATGGGTTTTCAGAAAAATTGTGGATTAAAAGATTTAGGATGCTTGTGGTTTCTTTGGAAAATGTGTGAATTACAATTCAATTAAAGTCGGCTGAATAAGTGGCAAACATTGCTGGAGAGCTGCCTTCATCCCACTGCAGCCATCTTCCACCGATTCAGAGTAGAATCATAGAATGGATACAGCACAGAGGGAGGCTATTCAGCCCATCGAGCCCGTGCCTGCTCTCTGCAAGAGCACTTCAGCTAGTCCCACTCGCCCGCCCTTTCCCCATAGCCCTGCAATTTTTTTTCCTTCAGGTATTTATCCAACTCCCTTTTGAAAGCCATGATTGAATCTGCCTCCACCACCTTTTCAGGCAGTGCATTCAGATCCTAACCACTCTCTGCTTAAAAAGGTTTTTCCTCATGTCGCCTTTGGTTCTTCCGCCAATCACCTTAAATCTGTGTCCTCTAGTTCTTGACCTTTCCGCCAATGGGAACAGTTTCTCTCTATCTACTCTGACTAGACCTCTCATGATTTTGAATACCTCTATCAAATCTCCTCTCAAGATTTGATAGAGGTGTTCAAAAGCATGAGGGGTTTAGACAGAGTAGATAGAGAGAAACTGTTCCCATTGGCTGAAGAGTTGAGAACCAGAGGACACAGATTCTCTGCTCTAAAGAGAATAACCCCAGTTCTCCAGTCTATCCACATAACTGAAGTCCCTTATCCATGGAACCATTCCTGTAAATCTTTTCTGCACCCTCTCTAAAACCTTCATATCCATCCTAAAGTGTGTGCACTAGGTCCGTGCAGCAGAGCAGGTCTCCAGTCGTCCTGGTTTAACCCTTGCCACTGGATAAAGGCCTAGCTCTGTCGAGCCCGTGTGGTGGCTGATGTGCAACGGTCACCACACGTTAAAAAATCCACGCACAGGCAAGTTCCACCCCCTCAACTGGAGTTCAGGACTGGAACATCGGGTCCTTCATTGAAACACCTGTGAACTCGTGTGGAAGCAAGTCATCCTCATTCGAGGGACCGCCTATGAAAGTGTAGTGCCCAGAATTAGACATAATACTCCAGTTGAGGCTGAAGCAGTGTTTTATAAAGCTTCATCATAACTTCCCTGCTAGAAGGCCAGGTGGGCACAATGTCAAGCTTGCATAGCATGCAGGCCACTTTTACATTAATAAGACAACCAGCAATACAATATCCAGGTAGAGTAGATGAGGATCTCGCCACTGGATTAGTATTCATGGGGAATTTTACATTGCTAAACAATGTCCTGTCTCTGTCTTCGATACATATGAACAATGACAGCCGGGTAAAGACCATCTGGTCCATCGAGCCTGTTGCGTGCGTGAAAATACAAAGGTTTGAGGTAAAATGTTGGATTAATCCTCGATCACATTACAGTTTAGACAAGCCCTTTTTGATCTCACAGATATCAGGTTATAGGGTGTAATTATCAAACGGTCAATTTGAGACACAGTTGCAAACCATAGCAGACATTATGTTGATATTTCTTTAATTGGCTTCAGGTTCCCTGTAATAAGTCCTAGGTTTAATTATATCTGTAAGGGGTGGAGTAGTGAGTTAGCACTATCCTTTCATGGTCACTGTGATCTGGACTTGACTGCCTCCCATCTCTGTTGGCGACAAGGGTCCTAAGTGGAATGAGCCTGGGCAGTGTCGCCTAATAATGGGCATTATCTCACAGCACAAAACTGACCATAATTTGGCATAAATAGAACCAAATTGACAATATTACTCAGTGATGCCATAAGGATGGTTCCTGTGGGAATTGTCACAGTGATGCACTGGGCAGAGTATGAAACATTACCCTGTATGTAAGTGATCACACTTACACAGGTTTGATACTGAACATAATGGAACCATCAAAGTTTGCAGCACAGAAACAGCCCACTCAGCCCATCATGTCTGTGCCGGCTCTTTGCTAAATAATCCAAAATGCATCCCACTGTGCTGATCTCTCTCCACAGGCTTCTATCTTGCTCTGTTTCAAATGTTTATTTACTCTTCCCTTACAAAATACAAAGGTTTCTGCCTCAGCTATTCCCTGTGGCAAAGCATTCCATACTCTTCACAACTCTCTGCATGTAGACATTCGCCCTATCCTTCTTCCTCACTCCCTTAGTCACAATTTTAAATTGATGATCATTTGTCACTGACTCTCCAACTCAAGGAAATAGTCTTTCCCTATTCACCCTATCAATGTCCTTCGTCATTTTAATGTGAGGGTTAATGTTTCTTCTACACGAGGTTCCACTGGAATTGTAACCACACCAAGTCTCACATAGTAACTGTATATAACATACTGTTTGTGCCTTTCCTGCAGTGTCAAATTAGAATTCCAGCCTGGTGTAAAAGGCTGATGCAAATCGTGTCCCTTCTGCAGGTATTCTTCCAGCCCATCCTCTCAATTCATGCCGTCATTCTATTATCCCTCCCTCTAATTCATTCTGCCACTCTATGCCTCCTTTCTCAATTCAAGCTTACATTCTTCTCATCCCTCCTCCCTTTTCTAGTTTAAACTAGCATTCCTCTGCCTCTCCCTCCTCTACCAGACTTCAAGGGTTAAGTTACTTGGTCAGATTACACAAATTAGGGTTGTATTCCCTAGAATTTAGACAGTTAAGGAGTGATCTGATCGAAGTTTTCAGAATATCAAGGGGCACTGATAGGGTAGTTAGGGAGAATCTATTTCCACTGGTTGGGGATTCTAGGACTAGGGGGCATCGTCTACAAATTAGAGCCAGACCTTTCAGGAGTGAACTTAGGCAACACTTCTACACACAAAACGTGATAGAAGTTTAGAACTCTCTTCCACAAATGGCAATTGACGCTAGATCAATTATTAATTTTAAATCAGAGATTGATAGCTTTCTGTTAACCAAAGGTATTAAAAGATATGGGCCAAAGGCGGGTATATGGAGTTCGGTCACAGAGCAGCAATGATCTCATTGAATGGCAGAACAGGCTCGAGGGGTTGAATGGCCTCCTCCTGTTCCTATGTTCCTATGTTCATGCAGCACTCTCCGCACCCCTACGTCATGTTGATAATCTTCTGTATCTTTCTTTCCTCAGTTTACAATGGTATTCTTCTCCCTCCCAAATTCAAAACTGACAACCTTATCCCTCTTCTCCCCAAGGTCACACTGGCACTGTCCTTCCACCTCTCTCAGTTTACAGTGGACCCTTCTCCCCTCCCCCTTGGCACCACCCAAGGCTCCCATCTAATGCTGAAGCTGTTCTAGGAATGGAGCTCTGCTTTAAGTTGTAAATGGGAATTTCTGAACTCCCGAGCTGTCACAAGAATTCCTCACCAGAGTATGTGGTAGCATTCCATCGCCTGGAGCAACAGCAGCATCAGGTTTGAGTCAGGAACAATGCTGATTGTCATCCACAAACATAGTGAAGCAGACACTGGTTCCAAAAACGTTACTTGTCTAACAGAAACACACATGGTTGGCATGTAATCCACAACATGTGTGGGCTGTGAGATTCAGTGTCTTCAATTTTCCATGCAGGCTGTAAAGTGCCGGTGCCATTGGAGGGAGCAATGTGCGTCGGCCCGGCCCGGAAATCAGTGCGGTCCCGGCCTGCAAGACCATCAGCAGGCCGGGGCCAGCGTGCGGAGGCATACCACTGCAGGAAGCAGCATGTGCTGCTGCAGGAGGACGACGGCTACGCAGCCAGGTCGCTGATTGCAGTGCGGGCAGACTCAGCAGGAGGGGCGAAGGAGTCCGTAGAGGGAAGTGACCGGGGCCCAGGAGAGGCGAGGGCCCAGGGGCAACACGGACCAGCCCACACTGCAATATGTGTGCGTGCTCGGTCTGTGCAGCAGAGCTGGTCTCCAGTTAGTCTTGGGTAATCCTTGGCACTGGACCAAGACCTAGCTCTGTCAAGCCCGTGTGGTGGCTGATGTACAACGGCCACCACACGTTAAAAAAATCCACGCACAGGCATCTTCCACCCTTCAGGATGTAGTTCGGGGTCTGGAATATTAGGTCCTTCATTGAAACACATGTGAACTCATCCCTTTTCGGTGTGGAAGCAAGTCATCCTCGCTTCGAGGGACTGCCTATGATGATGATGATGAAAGTACTTCAGTATGAGATTAGGCAGTGAAGGGAGGCCATGCTTGGCATGAAGTGATGCAGGTCTGCAAAGAGAGCACAGCAGTAGTGGCAGGAGATGGACAAGACAACGATTGCCAATATGACAAAACCACACATGGCAACTGAGTGCCAGAGCAGGCAATGTCAGAGGAGTCAGCCGTACCTTCCAGGAAGACACTGACAGTGACCTCACACTGTTAAAGTACTTGAATTGCTTACACATGATGCCCAGGAGGCAGCCCACCCTCAGCCTTCAGCTGGAAGTGTTCCTTTCCTCACAGCATTACATGAAATCATCTGGCTAAAAACTTCAAATAGAATATAATTACTTGGTGTATGCATCTGTTATCACACCCATAGTGGGCTGCATGATGGCCCTGGGATTTACTGTATCTCATGACAACCAAAAGCAATTCTTATTTTATCTATTTGCCTTAAAGAAAAATGAATGCCATAATAGCAAAAAGAAAAGGTGGTGGGCCAGCAAACTTCTGCCCTCTCAGAGCCTGTGGTCTTTGTTGTAAAATCCCAACCAGTTCATTACTGTCCTTCAGGGCAGGATACCTGCCACCCCTACACTACACAAGACTCCAGTCCCACAATACACGGTTGATTCTTAATGCCCTGAGAGCAACAAGGGATGAGCAATGAATAGTGCCTAGCCAGTGTTACCACCATCGCAAGAACTAATAATAAAAAAAACTGCACAGAAGGTGCCAAAGTGGGCAATAATAATGATCATTGCTCAGTGAAGATAGGCTTGATGCCATAGGTTTGTACGCACGAGGGAGATGAGGACTTAGAGAGGATGTGATCTAGGTACTTAAGATTATTAAAGCCATGAGCAACGTGCAAGTAGAAAATGTGCTTGGGATGATGGAGTCAGGTAGGACTAAGAGCAAGGCATATAAACTGAGGAAACAGAGGGCAAGATTGCTTTCCAAGAGATGATCAATATGTGGAAAAGATTTCAGAAGGAGGTATTGAAGACTGATTCTTTACAATCCTTTAAGAGGGAGTTATATGGATTTCTGGTGATAACAGTATATGGAAGATGAGAGGAAATTATTCTGAGGCCTCCTGGAACTTGTCTGGTCACTCATGAAGTGTTGGAGAGGAATTTTTGTCAGAGCACTCCTAACCAGCAATAGGTCTGGTAAGTTGCCTCACCCAGGTGGTGATAGTAAGAGCTGGTTGGTACATACAGCTAAAACAGATGGGTGACCTTATGGCTGAAAGGACAGCAGGTCAAACTATCCATACAGTTGCATGAGAGTTGTAACCTGCAGTAGGTCCAGCTCAGAACTGAGTTGCCGTGAAACGAGAGTCGCATCAGTCACAAAAGGCTCTAAGGCCAATGTAGCATGCAACATATCACCACAATCCTTGAAACCCTCATTGGACTGTACTTCAGGACACTCCCAAATCAATCGAGCACATATGCAACGTGCCTGCTATATGATGATACTGGTGGATAAATGTTGCATTGTTCAGCTGGGATCATGGGAAAGCACCCAAATGAGATCAGACATGTCTTCTTTGTACCTAGAGACTGGCCATTCTGTCGTGAACAGTGGTGGCATGGTGGACTACTTTAAAACAAAAGGTATCATGACAGCTCCCTGGGTATGACGGTATGGTGCTGGTCACAAACGGGCAGCACATTGAGACAGTGGCATCCTGTTGATGCCCATATGGCCATTGATGAAGGAAGCATGCATGGCCATATGGGTTCAATCTATGACTCTTGGAGTATCCTGTCACTCTGTAAAAATTGCCAGCATGAACTCCGGATGAGGGGACAATGCCAGAATAATTTGAAGAGCGAGGAGTAGCGAGAAAAGTGCCAGCGTGGATCAAATGGGCAGGTGAGGAAGTCTATCAACTTGAATACAGAGGGTAGAAGATAAAGAGTGCCAGAATAAACTGATGGGGAAAGGTTGAAGCATGCTAGCATGAGTGAAGGAGGAGAGGCATGAATTGAAAGGTGGAGGGAAAGAGTGTGAACTGGGGGATAGATTGCTGGCATGAACTGAGGAGAAGCCTGAGAGGAGACTAGGGGGAGAAGAGCTACCATGAACTTTGGGGAAGGAGGGCAGATTATTGATGTGAACTGAGGGGAAAGAGAAACAACAATGACAGCAGTAACTGGGGAAGATAAAGGGAGCAAAGTACCAACTGGACAGATGGTGGAAAAGAGTGTCCTTGTGTTATTCTGACAACTGTATAAAAAACAATTGAACAAACAGATTCAGTATCTGAGAGTGCCAATATATGTCCACAATAGCCTGCAATTTCTCTGGAAGAAGTGAGGGAAAGTCCTAACATTTTGTACCAAATTCTTCCACTGTACAAGTGATGGAATGTTGGGTATACCTGCAGCTTCAGTTATGACATGCCCATACCCCACTGCATGTTCAGTGTAACTACATATCAAAAATATATGGTAAGGGCTATTTTTGAATTGTCCTATTTTTGAGGCTGTATCAGCTTTTTTAACGCCATTGATGAGCTTTTCTTAGTGCTCTAGGTTGGCACGTTTGGTCTCTTAAGACACATCATTGTAAAATATGTAGTTTGCTTGTCTGCCACCAGTTTTGGTTCTCCATAATCTATCTAGGATGTGTATAGTTTACTTTTAATTTGCAAACCAGAGATACCTTTAAATAGCTGTTTAATATATTTTAAATAATATTTAAATGTAAAAGCATCACATAGCTTACCTTGCTGATTATTATATTCAGATAAAAGTCGGTTTCAACACATCATGAATCCAGATTCCCAGCTGATGTACACTAGAACCATCCCTATGTACCACTGAACGCCTATCTTCATAGGAAGCTGTTAAGAAAAAGAACAGTTTTTTTAGACTTCATATTGGTCTCCAGGACTGTTGGAATTATTGAAATATCCCTGGGAAAGTTCTATTCCTGAGGAGTATTCCTGAAATTCACCTAATGCATGTTTCAAACTCAGGTCTAAATTACAAAAATACTACAAACAAGAAAGGGCCCCATATTTTTGAAGTTTGGCAGTACCTGTACCAGGCCAGACACTTTGACTCCATCTATCTTGCTGACTTGGGTTTTATCTGTTTACCTGAGTAGCTGGTGCAACATTGGAACAGGTGACACTCCAGTTGAGGGAAGGGAGGAATTTATACACACAACCCAGTTGAATGGCACCTCATGCTAGCCAATGGTAAGTGTCTTTGACAGTGGGTCTGAGGTACCAATGGAAGAATCATTGACACTGATACCCAAAACCTGACTTGTGACAACACAGGAATCGGACTTTTGGTTTGCTTGCCTTTTGAGCAAATAATACTTTCTTTTCTGTCCAATGAAGGAATCGCAGACTGAAAGACATAGTAAAATGAATGTCATTTTATTCAGTTGTGCATTGTATGTGTTTTGTTGGTGTGTTTGTCCATTGTGCTGTGAGAACCTCGCTGTGCTGGCCGTGGATGTGCCCTATAACTTCTCTCTTCTGCCAATCCCACTACTGAATGTCATTAAAAATAAGCAAGCAGATAAACCTCCTGCCGCCCGTCATATTTTTCTCGCCTGACAAATGCCTTCATTTTCAGTCAATCACTCTCATCTCTCTGCATCCTCCCAGACTCTGCCTGAAATAAATATGTAAAATCAGGAATTTATTCATCTCTCTGCACATGTTGAGGCCAACTTTGCTTAAATCAGAGCTCTCAAACTTTTTAGGCTGGGCTCCAACTGTTCAATTTTCTTCAGTCAACATCTCATCAAAGTTTTCACAGCTTCTCATGCCCTATAGCTAAGGATGTTTGTTTCAATAGTACTTATATTCAAGGCTGCTTCTCCCTATTTCATTCTCAAAGCGAGTTGAAAAAGTGAGGGGAAATTATTTTCATTTATATATATAGGGGAAGCATGGTTAGATTTTCTCCCTGATCTTGGTATTCTCTATGTACTTTCCATCATTTTTCCCTCTCTCACTTTTGCTCTATTTCTGTAGTATCGTTGTTTACATGAGGACTCCAAGCACAACCAATCAGCTGGACCAAGTGGACATCATGAAGTAAGAAGAAGGAAGGTGTGACCAGAGTTCAGACTGTTCAGAAGCCTAGCAGAGTGTGTTGTGTTATTTATTGCGAGGGAGACTGCCGGAGGCAATTTTTTACATAGGTTTGTGAATTTTTATGTGTTTAATTTTTAGCGGTAAGAGTGAAAGCCTTGGATTTATATAGTGCTTTTCATGATCTCAGGATGTCCCAAAGTGCTTTACAGCCAATAAAGTTTATTTTGAACTGTAGTCACTGTTGTAATGTAGAAAACGTGACTGTCAATTTGCGCACAGTAAGCTCCCACAAACAGCAATGTAATAATGACAGGTAATCTGTTTTAGTAGCGTTGGTTGAGGGATAAACATTGGCAAGGGCACCAGGGAGAACTCCCTTGCTCTTCTTCAAAATAGTGCCATGGGATCTTTTAGGTACACGATGGAATGGGTGAGGAACTCTCATAACAGCTTTATCTCAAAGAATTTAGTTTGCTGGATTGTAATTAAGGAGAAAATTAAATTAGGGAGAAAAGTTTTTTGTGTAATATGATTAGTGAATAATGAAAGTGAAAAATTATAAAGAAGATAAACAAATGCATAAACACCTAATAGGTGAGGAAGAAGAAAATTGACTGGTGATTCAGTGATCACGAAATAGAAGGCAAACTGAACTGGCAGACAGATAAAATAAATTTTATTATAAAAATACGCCTTCACTTGTTAATCCATTAGTGAGTCACTTCCAGTGATGCTTGGCATTGTGCCAGTGCAAACAGTCTTCCCATTCCAGATTACAGAGGGAATAAATCAATACCTGAGCAAATGTGCCCTTTAACCAAAAAATCCCAATTAACAGTGTGTCCATTATAAGGCATTTATGTGAAGAGACTATAATCTACATAGCTTTCAAATGTTCCATTTTAATCAGGATGGTCTGGCATTCATGGCCAAAGAAAAGCAGAAGTTGCCCCCAAGTCAGTAAAATCAACTGATATGCCAATTTTACAGTAAACCTTGTTCCCGTCCCTAGAGCCGATTTCAATTCTACCCGTTCAATACATGGGGTCAGTAGATATGATTAGGGCTGAATTTGTGGCCCAGGCAGGTGCGCACGAGAAAGCTTATGAAAGCAAACAACCCTGAATGACCAATTCAAAAATCTATAAAAGAAAGTGAACTAATCACATTGCTTTTTGAAACCATTTCCATCCACTTTTTTCAGTTACTGAAATTCTGTTGTCCAAAATAAGATTTTTAACAAAGAAAAATAATTTAATAATAACATGATTAAAATTGCCCACTGAATTGCCCTTTGTGTCATTTAATATGTTCATTAAACACCTGAGAAATACTACCAACAATGTCTCTGCAAGATCCTACAAATCCCCTGGGAGGACAGATGCACCAATATTAGCGCCCTCGACCAGGCCAACATCCCCAGCATTGAAGCACTGACCACACTTGATCAGCTCCGCTGGGCAGGCCACATTGTTCTCATGCCAGACACGAAACTCCCAAAGCAAGCGCTCTACTCGGAACAACTTCACGGCAAACGAGCCAAAGGTGGGCAGAGGAAACGTTACAAGGAAAGCCTCCTTGAAAAAGTGCAATGTCCCCACCGACACCTGGGAGTCCCTGGCCAAAGACCGCCCTAAGCGGAGGATGTGGAGGGCACTGAGCACCTCGAGTCTCATCGCCGAGAACATGCAGAAATCAAGCACAGGCAGCGGAAAGAGCATGCAGCAAACCAGTCCCACCCTCCCTTACCCTCAACGACTCTCTGTTCCATCTGTGACAGAGACTGTGGTTCTCGTATTGGACTGTTCAGCCACCTAAGAACTCATTTTAAGAGTGGAAGTAAGTCTTCCTCGATTCTGAGGGACTGCCTCTGATGGTGATAAAGTTTCCTTTAGGTCTCCAGCCTGTCCCAAAAGCCTCGGCTCCAACTGAATACTTTTCCCATGTACAATTGAAGGAAGCGATCAACTACATTGATGGATTCTGAGCATGTGCAGTTTGAAGAATCTACAAGCATGAATCAGTGGGATTCTCCCAGTTTAAGTAAAGGGAGTTTGCTGTCATCCTGTGAGGATTTGTCAGTTTATTATTTTTTTCAAAAGACTTCAAAACAAATAGAAGACTGAATTCTACTCAATTTTTACTTCACAGAGTGTTAGTTAGATTAACAGCATCCAAGATCACCGTCCATTCGCTGTTAGCACCCAACGCAAATTCCGGCCCATGAAGTCACTACACACAGAAACAAGGCAAACTCTTATCTCAGGATAAGCTACTGTTCATTCTCCCAGTTCTCTGTATGCCAAGTTTCCAGTCTCATCAATGACAGTCTGGAAAGTGTCAAAAAAAAGCCCGTGTTTCCCCCCCCCCAGGATCATCTGCTGTCCTTTGTGACCTTCACTCAGAAATCTGGGAGAAAGCCACTTGCCTGATCCTTTAACAGAGAATGGTGCCTAAAACAAGGAAGCCAAGAGGGAGGCTCACCCTGAATAACAAAATATGCCTACTGAATGGCTTTCTAGTGAGTCACTGTATCCTAGTGATGCCAAAGTGCTGAGAGCACAGTTGCTGAAAATGTACTGCAGATTATTTATCATATTCGCAATCAGTGTTGACATTCAAACTCTTAAAAGCTCCATAAACATGAAAGTAATCAGCCTTCTTCCATTATTTACCCTTTCTAAATGGGAGTGCTGTTGCGTGCAGCAGAGAAAATTCATATTCAATCCCTTCAAGAAGAACTCCCAGGGTAATTCCCCGCCATTTCACTTTTTCTTTATTTTTATTTTGGCCTAAATAATTGATCAGGTGATAAAAGGTGAGCTGTTTATCATCATCATCATAGGCAGTTCCTTGAAATGAGGATGACTTATTTCCACGCCAAAAAGGGATGAGTTCATAGGTGTTTCAATGAAGGACCTAATATTCCAGATCCCGAACTATATCCTGAAGGGTGGAAGATGCCTGTGCTTGGATTTTTTTAACGTGTGGTGGCCGTTGCACACCAGCCACCACACGGGCTTGACAGAGCTAGGTCTTGTTCCAGTGGCAAGGATTACCCAAGACGACTGGAGACCAGCTCTGCTGCACGGACCTAGTGCGCACACGTATCGCAGTGTGGGCTGGCCCGTGCTGCCCCTGGGCCCTCGCCTCTTCTGGCTCTCACTACTCTGCTCAAGTCTAAGTGTCGCAATATCATTTGGTTAATGAAGGTTTACAGTAATGAAGTACCGAGCACTTTATATAATCATAAGTTAGTTGCAAAAAAACACACAAAGTGTGGCTAACTTTAAGTGTATTATGTTTAAATACAGATATGAGATTCTCAGCTAAGAAACACGAGATGTAATTATTTCCTGGCTGATTCTCTTGATCACAACTTATTTGCAATATTAACCCTTCATTTACATAAAACTGTTTTCACTCAAACCCCAATAGTTCAGTGAGTGGCGATAAATTCAGCGAAGCAGGTACAGAATTTTTAAGCAACAAAGCACTGTCAACCCATGGCCTGTTTCTGTGGTGTGATCTCTGTCTAATTAACATCGGAAATAGAAAGCGAGTTTAACGTTAACTTGGCCATTGATCAGAATCCAAAACATTAACCCGTCTCTCCTTCAGACGTTGCTGGACACGCTGTGCATTCCGGACATTTTTCTACATTTTGGGGAAATCATTGCCTCATTTCATATACTGAACACAGGTACATGTAACAAAGAGGTGATACGGGAAAACCGATTCCACGCCCCCAGCGGGAGTGGCGCTCACAGGGTACGTATCACAGGCTCAAAGACCGACATTTCACCTTAAAATGAAAAAATCAGGAGCTGCTAATCCACGATTTCTCACAAAGTACTTACTCCCTTGTGGCGGGTACACGGGAGCGCGGAATCAGCCCTAGTAAGTCATGTTATAAATGTTATCCACTTAGCGGAAAAGGTTCTATTTTTCTATGGACCCCATTTTAATAGCCCTTTAATACAATTTTAATATTCTTTTACAACAGTTTGATAAAAAAAAATCAATCTGCAGCTATTTGCACAGACTGTTGTATCCATGTATGAAAAATCAGTGCATTACTTTTGCATTTATAGACTAACATTTGTTATAGCTAGTCAGAGATTATACTTATGCAAGTGACAGCCTGGAGAACGGGTTCACCTCTCCGCTGAAATAATTTAGAAAGATGTTTGTAGGACACCCCCTCTGAAATGGACGGTAAGTGTTTTGTGATTAGCAATAAATAAATAGTATTTTCCTAACTAACTAAATAAATAAATGTCCCATCTACAGAAATAAAAGACTTGCATTAATATAGCACCTTTCACGACCTCTGGAAATTCCAAAGTGCTGCACGGTCAATGAAGTACTTTTGAAGTGTCCTCACTGTTGTAATGCAGGAAACGTGGCAGCCAATTTGCGCACCGCAAGCTCCCACAAACGGCAATGTGATAATGACCAGATAATCTGTTTTAGTTATGTTGATTGAGGGATAAATATTGGCCAGGACACTGGGTATAACACCCCTGCTCTTCAAAATAGTGCCATGGGATCTTTTACATCCACCTGAAAGAGCAGAAGGGGCCTAGGTTTAACGGATCATCAGAAAGCACTGCACTGGAGTGTCAGCCTAGATTTTTGTGCTCAAGTCTCTGGAGTGGGGCTAAAACAAAATCTTCTGACTCTGAGGTGAGAGTGCTACCAACATGGCTGACATTTTATCTACAGTTATTGAATATTTTATATAGTGCATTTTACTTCTCTTTCAACATTCACTATCCAATTGATGTTTCCTTATTCATAATCATTAACATATCTATGAGTTCCTAATCACAGCCTTGCTGCTCAAAACTCTCGAGCTTACTACTTGTCTAGATGTAAAATGGTTGCTTTTGAGTTCTGAGTATAAACATATATATAAGAACATAAGAAATAGGAACAGGAGTAGGCCATATGGCCCCTCGAGCCTGCTCCATCATTCAATAAGATCATGGCTGATCTGATCATGGACTCAGCTCCACTTCCCCGCCCGCTCTGCATAACCCCTTATCCCTTTATTGTTTAAGAAACTGTCTATTTCTGTCTTAAATTTATTCAATGTCCCAGCTTCCACAACTCTCTGAGGCAGTGAATTCCACAGATTTACAATCCTCTTAGAGAAGAAATTTCTCCTCATCTCAGTGTTAAATGGGCGACCCCTTATTCTAAGGTCATGCCCCCTAGTTCTAGTCTCCCCATCAGTGGAAACATTCTCTCTGCATCCACCTTGTAAAGCCCCCTTCATAATCTTATACGTTTCGCTAAGATAACCTCTCATTCTTCTGAATTCCAATGAGTAGAGGCCCAACCTTCTCAACCTTTCTTCATAAGTCAACCCCCTCATCCCCGGAATCAACCTAGTGAACCTTCTCTGAACTGCCTCTAAAGCAAGTATATCCTTTCGTAAATATGGAAACCAAAACTGCACGCAGTATTCCAGGTGTGGCCTCACCAATACCTTGTATAGCTGTTGCAAGACTTCCCTGCTTTTATACTCCATCCCCTTTGCAATACAGGCCAAGATACCATTGGCCTTCCTGATCACTTGCTGTACCTGCATACTAACCTATTGTGTTTCATGCACAAGTACCCCCAGGTCCCGCAGCACTTTGCAATCTTTCTCCATTTAAATAAACTTGCTCTTTGATTTTTTTTCTGCCAAAGTGCATGACCTCACACTTTCAAACATTATACTCCATCTGCCAAATTTTTGCCCACTCACTTACCCTGTTTTATCCTTCCTGATGTACTAGGGGTCCGAAGGTCTAGTGAGAAGGAGGAACTGAAGGATATCCTTATTAGGCGGCAAATTGTGTTAGGGAAATTGATAGGATTGAAGGCGGATAAATCCCCAGGGCCTGATAGTCTACATCTCAGAATACTTAAGGAAGTGGCCCTATAAATAGTGGATGCATTGGTGATAATTTTTCAATCTATCGACTCTGGATCAGTTCCTATGGACTGGAGAGTTGCTAATGTAACCACCACTTTTTAGCCTGACATCAGTAGTGGGGAAAATGTTGGAATCAATCATTAAGGATGAAATAGCAGCACATTTGGAAAGCAGTGATAAAATTGGTCCAAGTCAGCATGGATTTATGAAGGGGAAATCATGCTTGACAAATCTTCTGGAATTTTTTGAGGATGTAACTAGTAGAGTGGACAGGGATGTGCTTTATTTGGACTTTCAAAAGGCGTTTGACAAGGTTCCACACAAGAGATTGTTGTGCAAAATCAAAGCACATGGTATTGGGGGTAATGTACTGATGTGGATAGAGAACTGGTTGGCAGACAGGAAGCAGAGAGTCGGGATTAACGGGTCCTTTTCAGAATGGCAGGCAGTGACTAGTGGAGTACCGCAGGGCTCAGTGCTGGGACCCCAGCTCTTTACAATATATATTAATGATTTGGATGATGGAATTGAGTGTAATATCTCCAAGTTTGCAGATGATGCTAAACTGGGTGGAGGTGTGAGCTGTGAGGAGGACGCTAAGAGGCTGCAGGGTGATTTGGACAAGTTAGGCGAGTGGGCAAATACATGGCAGATGCAGTATAATGTGGATAAATGTGAGGTTATCCACTTTGGGGGCAAAAACACAAAGGCAGAATATTATCTGAATGGCGGCAGATTTGGAAAAGGGGAGGTGCAGCGAGACCTGGGTGTCATGATTCATCAGTCATTGAAGGTTGGCATGCAGGTACAGCAGGCGGTGAAGAAGGCAAATGGTATGTTGGCCTTCATAGCAAGGGGATTTGAATATAGGAGCAGGGAAGTCTTACTGCAGTTGTACAGGGCCTTGGTGAGACCCCACCTGGAATATTGTGTTCAGTTTTGATCTCCTAATCTGAGGAAGGACGTTCTTGCTATTGAGGGAGTGCAGCGAAGGTTCACCAGACTGATTCCTGGGATGGCAGAACTGACATATGAGGAGAGACTGGATCGACTGGGCCTGTATTCACTGGAGTTTAGAAGGATGAGAGGGGATCTCATAGAAACATATAAAATTCTGACGGGACGGGACAGGTTAGATGCAGGAAGAATGTTTCCGATGTTGGGGAAGTCCAGGACCAGGGGACATAGTCTTAGGATTAGGGGTAAGCCATTTAGGACTGAGATGAGGAGAAACTTCTTCACTCAGAGAGTTGTTAGCCTATGGAATTCCCTACCGCAGAGAGTTGTTGATGCCAGTTCATTGGATATATTCAAGAGGGAGTTAGATATGGCCCTTGCGGCTAAAGGGATCAAGGGGTATGGAGATAAAGCAGGAACGGGGTACTGAAGGAATGATCAGCCATGATCTTATTGAATGATGGTGCAGGCTCCTGCACCTATTTTCTATGTTTCTATGTTTCTATCCATTTTAAATAAAGACCTGTACCATGGGATTCTTCACTTGCTAATTTCAGACACTCAGCATTGTGTTTGGTCGTCTGACAGTACTTTTTGATAGTTGTTGCTGACTGCCCATTTTTGATTGGTAGTTTTTGAACTTTGTGATTGATGGTTTTCAGATAATGTATTTGTGAGAGTTCAGCTAGTATATATATATGACTCCAGACCCACAGCAATGTGGTTGACTCTGAACTGCTCTCTGAAATGGCCCACAAGCCAATCAGTTGTTCGAGGGCACTTTGGGATGGGCAATAAATGCTTGCCAGCGATGCCCAGATCCTGTGAACAAATTAAAAAAATATGGCAGATGCCAATTTTGATTTCCAAGCTATCTCAGGTTAAAAAACTGAAAATCCTTTTTTGCCTTTTTCCGATATTATGTACAATAAACATTTTGCTTCTCATAAATGTGGCTTCCATAGCAGTTTTGTTCTTGGTAATTTTCTTTCAGAAGGAACTGGGCTTAGAAGCAGCAAGTCCTGCTGTTCTCTGTGAATGGCCAGCTGTACTGTTAAGCATGAAAGTTTCTATAAGTTGTAGGCAGCAGTGCAAGCTGAGAGCTGAAGGCTGATTCCTGTCTAATCTCTTCAGTTGTCAGCAATATGTCTCGGAACCTGCATAAACTCGAGCTTCAGTCTTTTCATATAAGCACAGGCCTATGATGGGAAACAATGCAAAAGACACATCTAATGCAGAAAATGCTATTGTGTAGGTAAGTTTAATCATACTTTGAAATGTTGTAATTTTTATATCTTTATGTTACACCCCTTTTTCCATTATGAAGGATTCATCTTGGTGGAGAACCCAAGATGTCAGCATAATGGACTGTCAGAAAATATTTTGAATGATTTGATTGGCTCACTTTTATTTTTGATAGTTGTTGCTCACTGCCCATCTTTGATTGGTAGTTTTTGAACTTTGTGATGGATGGTTTGAAGATAATGTTTACTAATTGCTGATTGGGATATTTCCTACTTGTTCATTTGTGATTTGCTTCTGTTTCAGACACATGGCATTTTGGCACCAAACAGATGCCAGTATGATACTAAATTTGCATATAGAAAAGTATTGCACCTTAAGTATGAAAGAGAAAAATATTCAAAAGTGCTTTACAGAGCAGAAAATAAAAAGGAATGCACACCAAGAGTTACAAGAAGTTATGAGAGGGGTTTAAAGAAGGCCTTTAAATGTGCAGAGAGAAATAGCGAGGTGGAAAGGTTTAAGGAGGGTAAGGTTGAGGCGGCTGAAGGCTTTGCGAGCAATGGTGGGAGGATGCATGGAACACGGATGTAGTTAACATACAATGAGTATCTGTATGCTCCACCATTTACCAAAGGGCTTGGATCAGTAGACCAACTTTTTACCCTTTCTAGAAGGATAGAAAATCAAGAAAGTGTGGACACAGACCATTCCTGCCTACTCTGTTTTCTAGTTGAAACTAGGGAGACAGAAATTAGACATTTAATATAACATGCTGTAAGGACTCACCGAAGTGTACAGATCAATCAAATTATATCTGGGACTGTACATTTTGGTGAAGCTCTTAGCATGAGTCATATCAAAGACATTAGGTCAAAGACTGTCTTTCTTCACATCCCTATTATAGCTGTTCCAATGACCAATGCAATACGTTTTACATTTAACACTAGGGACGATTTTGCCCAGATACCTTAGGTGCTAAAGAGCCTCCAAGGTGGCCAAATTGTGGTCTTAAGCTGCACCACTGGTTTAGCCCACATTTAGCACAAGACGCCATCTTGGTAAAGGAGTTGAAGCACACACTAGGAACAGCCCCCGGAGGATCATTAGGGGACTGATTGGCAATTAAAATGCCTGCTACTGCTTATTAAAGAGGCTGCACATCATTTTGATGGCTAGCGCTTGACCGAACACACTCTCATAGCACCAATCAGCTCATTAGGAGTAAATTAGTCATAGCGGAGGATGTTGAGCGTTGCTTAAAGGTATATCACCATTTACTGTTCACTTGCTGCTGGTGATTATGAAGAGGACACACATTGGAAGACTTTCTGGGACACGTTGTCAAGACTTCACCAATACGCTATCAACATTTGTTCTGGTGCTGTGCCACTCTACCTTATTGGACACCTTTACAGGAGTCACCAGAAGAAAGGGAGAGCTTGGTCATGGGCATCTTGCTAGTGATCCCCCTTGGTCTGCAGGAGGAATGGGAGGAGGACTTGAGGCCAGGCAGAGCAACACTGGCTGTTGCAGGAGAGAGGGACAGGAGGATGAGGTGGACTCCTCCCACTCCCCCCCCCCACCCCCCGCCCAACCGTCCTGTAAGTACAAGACATCCCTCCTCCTCTGGACCACCTCCACCAGGACCTCCAGTGCTATGTTGAGAACCTGTGAACCCTCTGACTCGGTCCCTAAGCCATCCTGAAATCTGCCGTTGTGTGTCAGTGGAAGTGGGTGATTACAGGCTACAAATGCTGCTCCAAGAAAATTGCATTTAATCACACTTGAGTGTTAAATGTGCATTTGTCACTTTCAGTGGCCGCAGACACATTTAAATCATGATAATCATTAATTAGCCTGAAAATTGCGTGCTGAATCCACATTTTCAAATAGGTGTTTCTCATTAGCGCAGAATTTATTTAGCGCCTGTTTACACCCTTGACCAAAATAACCCCCTAGATATATACAATTGCTGGAAGTGATAATATTCTATACTTCACAACGCCCACTTAACAATCACTGATTACTGGGAAGACATGCTGATATTACAACAACAACATAGTAAAACATTGTGGGGCTGGAGGAGATTACAAAGATAGGGAAGGAGCAAGGCCATGGAGGGATTTGAAAACAAGGATGAGAATTTTAAAATCAAGGCATTACCAGGTCAAGGTTGGTCAGCAAGCACAGGAATGGCTATCAGCCACTGGGAAAGTCGTCGCTAGAGTCCTCCTCAACCGTCTTCTTCCCGTGGCCGAGGAACTCCTCCCGGAGTCGCAGTGCGGATTTCGTCCCCTACTGGGCACAACGGACATGATCTTTGCAGCGCGACAGCTACAGGAAAAATGCAGGGAACAACGCCAGCACTTATACATGGCCTTCTTCGACCTTACAAAGGCCTTTAACACTGTCAACCGCGAGAGTCTATAGAGCGCCCTCCTCCGTTTCGGATGCCCCCAAAAGTTCGTAACCATTCTCCGCCTGCTCCACGATGACATGAAGGCCGTGATCCTTACCAACGGATCCATCACAGACCAAATCCACGTCCAGACCGGGGTCAAACAGGGCTGCATCATCACCCCAACCCTCTTCTCAATCTTCCTCGCTGCCATGTTCCACCTCACAGTCAACAAGCTCCCCGCTGGAGTGGAACTAAACTACAGAACCAGTGGGAACCTGCTCAACCTGCGCCATCTCCAGGCCAGGTCTAAGACCACCCCAACCTCTGTCGTCGAGCTACAGTACGGGAACGACACCTGCGTCTGCGCACATACAGAGGCTGAACTCCAGGACAGAGTCGACGTATTTACTGAGGCATACGAAAGCATGGGCCTTACACTAAACATCCATAAGACAAAGGTCCTCCACCAGCCTCTCCTCATCGCACAGCACTGCCCCCCAGTCATCAAGATCCACAGCACGGCCCTGGACACCGTGGGCCACTTCCCATATCTCGGGAGCCTCCTATCAACAAGAGCAGGCATCGACGACGAGATCCAACACCACCTCCAGTATGCCAATGCAGCCTTCGGCCATCTGAGGAAAAGAGTGTTTGAAGACCCGGCCCTCAAAACTGCCACCAAGCTCATGGTCTACAGGGCTGTAGTATTACCCGCTCTCCTGGATGACTCAGAGACATGGACAATGTACAGTAAACACTTCAAGTCACTGGAAAAATATCACCAACGCTGTCTCCGCAAGATCCTACAAATTCCCTGGGAGGGCAGACGCACCAACATCAGCATCCTCGTCCAGGCTAACATCCCCAGCATTGAAGCACTGACCACACTCAATCAGCTTCGCTGGGCAGGCCACATAGTTCGCATGCTAGACATGAGACTCCCAAAGCCAGTGCTCTACTTGGAGCTCCTTCACGGCAAACGAGCCAAAGGTGGACAGCGGGAATGTTACAAAGACATCCTCAAAGCCTCCCTGATAAAGTGCGACATTCCCACTGACACCCGGGAGTCCCTGGCCAAAGACCGCCCTAAGTGGAGGAAGTGCATCCGGGAGGGCCTGAGCACCTCGAGTCTCAACGCCAAGAGCATGCAGAAATCAAGCGTAGGCAGCGGAAAGAGCATGCGGTAAACCAGTCCCACCCATCCCTTCCCTATCTGTCCCACCTTTGACAAAGTCTGTGGCTCTCATATTGGACTGTTCAGCCACCTAAGAACTAACTTCAAGAGTGGAAGCAAGTCTTCCGAGGGACTGCCAATGATGATGATGGTGGGTGAACAGGACTTGGTCCAAGTTAGGACACGGACAGCAAAGTTTTGGTTGAGTTCAAACTTATGAAGGGTGAAAGATGGGAGGGCAGAGCATTAGAATAGTCAAGTTTAGGGGTAACAAAGGCATGGATAAGACAATTTCACTAGCCACTTCTAACAACAATATAATAACTGATGTAAGTTGCTTCTTCGTAAATTCTAATATCAGTGATCCACTTAGTGAATCAGAAAACCTTGCACTCATGTATACTTATGTACCTCAATCTACATAGCTGTGGATTCCTGTTATTTCTATTTCTATTTACAGGGGAAGAACCTTTTGTTTTATGGAAGCAGAAGTCCAAGGAAGTCCATATCTCGGGAGCCTACTATCCGCAAGGGCAGACATCGACGAGGAGGTCCAACACTGCCTTCAGTGTGCCAGCGCAGCCTTTGGTCGCCTGAGGAAGAGAGTGTTCGAAGATCAGACCCTCAAATCTGGCACCAAGCTCATGATCTACAGGGCTGTAGTGATACCCGCCCTCCTGTATGGTCCACGTCTCTGAGCCATGTCTCTGACAAACAGTGTGGTAAGGATCTCTAACTGAATTTATATTTACTGTGATAAAGCCTCGATTGCCCCAGTTTCCTGATGAAGGGTTTACCTGCTTTGACTCCCAATCAATTTAGTCTCATGTCAAAGAGAAAAAATTCTGCCTGCTCCATTAGGGCAAATGGAATAGTCTGGGATACGGCTCCATTATAGTCTTACATGAAATCATTCATTGGAAAAATCATCATCATCATAGGCGGTCCCTCGAAATCGAGGAAGACTTGCTCCCACTCTAAAAGTGAGTTCTCAGGTGACTGTACAGTCCAATATGGGAATTACGGTCTCTGTCACAGGTGGGGCAGACAGTTGTTGAGGGAAAGGGTAGATGGGGAGTCTGGTTCAATGCAGGCTCCTTGTTTTCTGCATGCTCTCGGCGACAAGACTCGAGGTGCTCAGCACCCTCTTCCTCCACTTAGGGCGGTCTTTGGCCAGAGATTTCCAGATGTCAGTGGGGATGTTGCACTTTATCAAGGAAGCTTTGAGGATGTCCTTGAAATTTTTCCTCTGCCCACCTGGAGATCGCCTGCCGTGTAGGAGTTCTGAGTAGAGCGCTTGCTTTGGGAGTCTTGTGTCGGGCATGTGGACAATGTGGCCCGCCAACGGAGGTGGTCGAGTGTGGTCAGTGCTTCGATGCTGGGGATGTTGGCCTGATCGAGAACACTGACGTTGGTGCGTCTATCCTCCCAGGGTATTTGCAGGATCTTGCGGAGATATCGTTTGTGTGGTATTTCTCCAGCAATTTTGAGGTGTCTACTGTATATGGTCCACGTCTCTCAGCCATACAGGAGGGCGGGTATCACTACAGCCCTGTAGATCATAAGCTTGGTGTCACTTTCTTCCTCAGGCGACCGAAAGCTGCGCTGGCACACTGGAGGCGGTGTTGGACCTCCTCGTCGATGTCTGCCCTTGCTGATAGTAGGCTCCCGAGATATGGAAAGTGGTCTACATTGTCCAAGGCCGCACCGTGGATTTTGATGGCTGGGGGCAGTGCTGTGTGGCAGGATCAGGTTGGTGGAGGATTTTTGTCTTACGGATGTTTAGTGTAAGGCCCATGCTTGCGTACGCCTTGGTGAAGATGTTGACGATGGCTGGGAATGCAGCCTCTGAATGTGCACAGACACAAATATCGTCTGCGTACTGTAGTTCGACAACAGAGTATGGGACGGTATTGTATCTAGCCTGGAGGCAACAAAGGTTGAACCGGTTCCCACTGGTTCTATAGTTTAGTTCCTCTTCAGCGGGGAGCTTGTTGAGTGTGAGATGGAGCATTGCAGCGAGGAAGATCGAGAAGAGGGTTGGCGTGATGACGCAGCCCTGCTTGACCCCGGTCCGGACGTGGGTTGGGTCTGTGGTGGATCCATTGGTCAGGATCACAGCTTGCATGTCACAGTGGAACAGGCGGAGGATGGCGACAAACTTTTGGGGGCAGCCAAAACGGAGGAGGACGCTCCATAGTCCCTCGCGGTTAACAGTGTCAAATGCCTTTGTGAGGTCAAAGAAGGCTATGTACAAGGGTTAGAAACATAGAAACATAGAAAATAGGTGCAACAGTAGGCCATTCGGCCCTTCTAGCCTGCACCGCCATTCAATGAGTTCATGGCTGAACATGCAACTTCAGTACCCCATTCCTGCTTTCTCACCATATCCCTTGATTCCCCTAGTAGTAAGGACTTCATCTAACTCCTTTTTGAATATATTTAGTGAATTGGCCTCAACAACTTTCTGTGGTAGAGAATTCCACAGGTTCACCACTCTCTGGGTGAAGAAATTACTCCTCATCTCGGTCCTAAATGGCTTACTCCTTATCCTTAGACTGTGTCCCCTGGTTCTGGACTTCCCCAACATTGGGAACATTCTTCCTGCATCTAACCTGTCTAACCCCGTCAGAATTTTAAACGTTTCTATGAGGTCCCCTCTCATTCTTCTGAACTCCAGTGAATACAAGCCCAGTTGATCCAGTCTTTCTTGATAGGTCAGTCCCGCCATCCCGGGAATCAGTCTGGTGAACCTTCGCTGCACTCCCTCAATAGCAAGAATGTCCTTCCTCAGGTTAGGAGACCAAAACTGTACACAATACTCCAGGTGTGGCCTCACCAAGGCCCTGTACAACTGTAGCAACACCTCCCTGCCCCTGTACTCAAATCCCCTCGCTATGAAGGCCAACATGCCATTTGCTTTCTTAATCGCCTGCTGTACCTGCATGCCAACCTTCAATGACTGATGTACCATGACACCCAGGTCTTGTTGCACCTCCCCTTTTCCTAATCTGTCACCATTCAGATAATAGTCTGTCTCTCTGTTTTTACCACCAAAGTGGATAACCTCACATTTATCCACATTATACTTCATCTGCCATGCATTTGCCCACTCACCTAACCTATCCAAGTCGCTCTGCAGCCTCATAGCATCCTCCTCGCAGCTCACACTGCCACCCAACTTAGTGTCATCCGCAAATTTGGAGATACTACATTTAATCCCCTCGTCTAAATCATTAATATACAGTGTAAACAGCTGGGGCCCCAGCACAGAACCTTGCGGTACCCCACTAGTCACTGCCTGCCATTCTGAAAAGTCCCCATTTACTCCTACTCTTTGCTTCCTGTCTGACAACCAGTTCTCAATCCATGTCAGCACACTACTCCCAATCCCATGTGCTTTAACTTTGCACATTAATCTCTTGTGTGGGACCTTGTCGAAAGCCTTCTGAAAGTCCAAATATACCACATCAACTGGTTCTCCCTTGTCCACTCTACTGGAAACATCTTCAAAAAATTCCAGAAGATTTGTCAAGCATGATTTCCCTTTCAAAAATCCATGCTGACTTGGACCTATCATATCATCTCTTTCCAAATGCACTGCTATGACATCCTTAATAATTGATTCCATCATTTTACCCACTACCGATGTCAGGCTAACCGGTCTATAATTCCCTGTTATCTCTCTCCCTCCTTTTTTTAAAAGTGGGGTTACATTGGCTACCCTCCACTCCATAGGAACTGATCCAGAGTCAATGGAATGTTGGAAAATTACTGTCAATGCTGTTCCCTGCATTTCTCTTACAATTGTCACACTGTGAAGATCATGTCCACTGTAGTCCGTAGTGGACGGAGCTCCTCAGCCACAGGGAGAAGATGGTTGAGGAGGATTCTAGCGATGACTTTCCCAGTGGCCGACAACAGGGAGATTCCTCTGTAGTTGCCGTAGTCAGACTTGTCCCCTTTTTTAAAGATGGTCATAATTACGGCATCTCTGAGATCTCCAGGCATGCACTCCTCCTTCCAGATGAGAGAGATGAGGCCATGCATTCATGCCAATAGTGCCTCTCTGCCATACTTTGGAGCCGCAGTGGGGATTCCATCTGCTCCCGTTGCCTTGTTGTTCTTGAGCTGGCGGATGGCCTTTTCTACCTCGTGCAGGCCTGGGGTTTTGCTGAGATGGTGGCGGGTAGCATGCTGCGGGATGGAGTCGAAGACACTCGTGTCAAAGGCAGAGTCTCGATGAAGGAGATCCTCGAAGTGCTCCTTCCAGCGGGCGCTGACTGCCTCGGTGTCCTTGATAAGTGTCTCCCCGTTCTTGGCCAGTAGTGGGGTGGGGCCTTGGATGCTTGGCCTGGACTCAGCTGCGGTAAAGAATCCTCGCACGTCATGGCTGTCGGCCAGCTGCTGAATCTCCTGTGCTTTCTCCACCCACCATCTATTCTTTAGGTTGCAGCTTTTTTGTTGGACCTCTGCCTTCAGCCATCTGTAGAGCTGCTTTGCTGCTCTTGAGTTGGGTTGGTGCTTTATGTTCAGAAATGCCCTGCACTTGCGGTCCTGGATCTCCTGGTCATTCTCATCAAACCAGTCCTGGTGTTTCCTGGTTGAGTGACCGAGCGTCTCTTCGCAGGCACTGGTTATAGTGGCCTGGAGGGTAGTCCAAGCACTGTGGGCACTCTGCATCTCGGGGTCATCGAGGGTCGCCAGGTTGGCAGTGAGGCGCTGGCTGTATAGGGCTCTCTTAGCTGGGTCTTTGAGTGCCCCGGTGTTGTTTTTTCTGCGGCATTGCTTCTGTTGCCATCATCGCTTTGGGGCTATATTGATGTTGATGATGGAACGGATTAGGCAGTGGTCCATCCAAGAGTCGTCAGCTCCTGTCATGGCGCTGGTGGTGCGCACATCCATGGGATCCCTTGCTTGAATGATGATGTAGTTGAGCAGGTGCCAGTGTTTGGAGCGATGGTGTTGCCACAATGCCTTGTACTTGTCCCTCTGGCGGAACAAGGTGTTGGTGATGACAAGGTCATGTTCTAGGCATTTTGCCAGGAGCAGGGTACCGCTGGAGTTGGTTTTCCCTACTCCCTCTCTGCCGATCACACCTCCCCAGAGGGCTGTGTCCTTGCCAACCCTGGCATTAAAGTCGCCGAGGCAAATCAGTTTGTCATCCGTAGGGATGGGGGACAGGGATTGTTCGAGGCTGGAGTAGAAACCCTCTTTGGCCTCATCTGTTGCGTCGAGTGTTTGGGCGTACGCGCTGAAGACTGTGGCACACTGGTTCTGGGCTAGGGTGAGCCAGAGAGTCATGAGAATTCATTAATCCCGCAGGGGGAGTCTCTGAGGCGGTCGACCAGCTCGTTCTTGATGGTGAAACCAACTCCATGGAGGTGGCGTTCTTCGTCTGGGTTGCCTTTCTAGAAGAAGGTGTAAACTCCACCTTGTTCTTTGAGCTGGCCTTCCCCTGCCCGCCGGGTCTCGCTTAGGGCGGCGATGTTAACATCGAAGCATCTAAGTTCCCGGGCAACGATGGCGGTGCGGCGTTGGAGTTGTCCATGAGGGTCCTGACGTTCCAGGTCCCGAACTTCATTTTGAAGGGTGGAAGATGCCTGTGTGTGAGTTCTTTTAACATGGGGTGGCCGTTGCACACCAGCCACCACACGGGCTTAGCAGAGCACGGTCTTGGTCCAGTGGCAAGGGGGTCCAAGACAACTGGAGACCTGGCTCTTCTGTATGGGCCTAGTTGCCTACGCGGGATGTGGGTCGTAAGCTCGGCGCTGAGCAGTGTCCTTCGGTGAGGTGGTGAGAAAACCGAGGCCTGGCTGAGGGCAGGCATTGGGATGGTCAGAGGTCCACTTCATGGAATGAGAGGTCAGAGTGACCGCAGCCATTGTGCACACCATGTGCTCGACACGGACTCTGCCATTTAGTGAAGCCAGAATGTCGCTGGAGGGAGGAAGGCCCGGATGTCGAAAATTGGGAAAATATGCAATGATTATACCCTGTATCTCACTCTTATTAATATTTATTAATTGTATCAAAATAATTTCTAAGCTTTTTTAAACTTGCTGTGAGGGAGTGGGTCTTAAATATCAACCTGGTGGTATTTCTAAGATTCCATTTAACCTCAGCTCCCAGGATGTTGGGATCCATATTTCTATGTTGGAAGAGCTATAAAGATGATACCACTGATCAAGAGGCCTGTCACTATGTGGTGCAATTTTATTCATAATTTTTTTTAACCAATTATATGTGATACAGGCCCATGAATACGCCATACCCTCGCCCTCCCTATCTCTGTAACTTCCTCCAGATCTACAACCCTCCGTGATCTCGGCGCTCCTCCAATTCTAGTCTCGTGCGTATCCCCAATTTTAATCGCTCCACCATTGGCAGCTGTGACTTTAGCTGCCGAGCCATTAATTCCCTTCCTAAACCTTTCCACCTCTCTATCTCTCTTTCCTTCTCCAAGATGCTGCTTAAAACCTACCTCTTTGATCAAACTTTTAGTCACATGCCCTAATATCTCCTTATGTGGCTTGGTATCAACTTTTGTTTGATAGCGCTCCTGTGAAGCGCCTTGGGAAATTTTACTACCTTAAAGGTGCTATATTTTATTGTAGCTGCTGTTGTTGAGACAACACTATTGTAGGCACTTATTTTGGTCTGTTTCATTAAAAGTATATTTTCCATGCACCGGTGGCCCTATAGTAAATCCCAATTATTATTTTAAAGCATCATCTTAATCCTTAACCATGATTTGCACATTTATTAATTTTATTTCAGATCTCTTCCTCGCCTGGATCGATGTAAATCCAATTATATGCCCCCCTAATCATTGTCAGGTCTTCCCAGACAGAAGATTGGAGATTCTGGATCCCACATTGACAGTAGCCAGATTATTTACTCTGAGAATCCACTCCTCGAGAAACATGAGATCCTTTAGTAATGAGTTATTGAACCTTCGTCGAGAATTTCTTTCGTGCTCAAGAGGTGCAGCTGCAGTAATAGTTACTGAGGCGTGATCCAGGATTATAATTTACTCAGGCGAGACATTGATGAGAGACTGCTCGGCGTCCTAGGATTCTGTCCGTCTGCGAGTCGACATGGTGACAGGGGAATGGCAGCACGAATCCCCGGCAGTATGACTGCCGTTCTGCATAAATCTAGCAGTCACTTGTACCCCTGGCCCTGCTACTTATTGAACTCCTCCTTGTGGTAAATGTGCTAGTGACGGATCTGTGACTGGGTTAAACCTTCAGGGTCTATTGATTATTTCACGCTTGCTCTATTATAGAATACAATGCTATAAAATATTAGCATTGTCACCTTAAGTTACTGAGCTATTGAGGGCACGAAGGAGTGAAGGATTAGACGGACCACTAATTTGTTATCGGGGGCATGGAGTAATGAGGATCGGAGCTCTACACAAGGCTTCTACACTTCTTGTTTAGAGTTTAAGATTATCAAACACACTAGTGCAAGCACTATTTTCCTGGTGTATTTACCCATAAAATAGATAGCAAAGTCCACTTTAGTACACGGAATTTTTTTTTAAAGTAGGCGATAAAACAATGCCATGCTTTCGTCCTGTTTGGACTGTTCGTGGGTTTAAAGTGACCATCCCTTCTCCCCGCCCCCCCCCCCCCTCCTCCTCCCCACCTCCAAAAAAAACTATTTATCAATCTCATGCTTTCAAAATCTTTCGCTTTCATGGGTTACAAGAATGAAATTGGATAAATTTAAACAGTAACTGATTTATTATCAAATAATACACATTTGTTTTAGAAAGGAACAGAGTATTTGATAGAAAATGCTAAATAAGACATAACGAAAGGCCATCGACCTGAAAGTTGACTCTGTTTCTATCTCTACAGATGCTGCGTGACCCGCTGAGTTTTTATTTGAGCTGAACACAGTTCACCGGAATCGCATCGAGTGTGGTGTGGCATTGTCTCCCTCTGCTGGATCCAATGCTGCACTGCACGACTCGAAATTCTTTACACGGCCAGCAATGTCACAAGCGAGAAAATCACAAAGAATTAAAATGGCGCGAAATTTGCAGAATATTAATTCACGAGATGAAAAGTTGCAGCAATAAATATACAAAACTAATTCTGCACTGTACACTACAACAGTTGTATTTAATTATTTGTTTCCAGGATTTCAGCCGTTGCAGATATAAAAATACAACAGTTTGCTGTAATGTTTTATGACCCAAATAAATAAATCTTCATCTAATTTGAATCCTATATTAGAAAATGTGAAAGCTGCGAGTACATTGTATGGCTGTAAATAGATAGTGAACCAGCCATACACTGTCTCTTTTCTTGCCACAGGGGCAGGGATGTTGTCTTTTAAAAGGCGTTTGATCCTTGCTCACATTATGCCCATTGTACAGGTAGCTTTCTACCACAATGACTTCAGTTTACTGAAATCCAACTGATAGAGAGAGAAATAGATTAGCAAACGATATATATCTAGAAGCTTAAGCCTGCCAACAGCTCCCAATCATATCATGCAATGGTTCCTCACGTGGCTTATTTCTTTCATTTCGTAGAAAGTGTTACAGTAAAACATCATGTAACTATTGTTGTTGATTCAGAATAAATTAAGATCAGAATTGAATCTGTCTGACTGAGCTAATGGAGTATCTTTAAAGACAAATCTTCCACTACACTAATTATTGTGATGTGGAATTTGCAGAAAGAGAAGCGGATCAATGGTCAAACGTTGATCGTCGGTGGAGGGTGACAGAGTTGTCAATATTTGGAGCAGCTTTGAGTTATCCAAGGCGGCGAATGTTGACAGTGTCCCGAGTATATAAGTTGATTCGCAGTGAAGGACAAGACTACTGCAATTAGCACAAACACCAGCACAGCTCCTCCAGGTCGAACCCTTCAACGGTTGTAATTACAACGCTGTCCGCTCTCTTCCTTAAAACCCCACTGAGTTTTCCATCGGGCGTCATGACAGTCATTAAACACATTTAGAACCATGGGGTTTAACAACGTCATCGGCAAATGAGCTATCCGGCTCCTTGCCAGTTCCACAGAGCTTCGGCAACCCATCAGGACCCGGAGTGAAAAGTTTCAGACCAAGGCCCTGATTAAGACCGAACAGTTTTTGACTTGATTGATTTACCTGTCTATGCCTTTTCCAAGAAACATCAGTAACAGTGGGCAATGGGACTGCGTGTCCTGTGGGGGCGATTATTGGGCATATGATAATGAGGGGGCTCAACAAGGTGGATCCAGAGAAGATTTCCACTCATAGGGGAAACTAAAACTAAGGGGCATAGTTTCAGAATAAGGGGACTGCCCATTTAAAACTGAAGATGAGGAAGAATTTCTTCTCTCAGAGGGTTGTAAATCTGTGGAATTATCTGCCCCAGAAAGGTGTGGAGGCTGGGTCATTGAATATATTTAAGGCAGAGGTAGACACATTTTTGAGCGGGGATAAAGGGTTATGGGGAGTGGGCAGGGAAGTGAAGCTGAGTCCATGATCAGATCAGCCATGATCTTAGTCAATGTTGGAGCAGGCTCGAGGGGCCAAATGGCCTACTCTTGCTCCTATTTCTTATGTTCCTATGTTCTGTCATGAATATCTTGTTTGGCTATATCCATGATATATTAATATATGTATATAATGCATATGTGAATTGTTGCAATATGCTATGCATGATAGTGTTTGTGATTATATGTTCGCATGACTGCATTGCATAAAATGCATATGTGCCCCTCTGCAATGGAAATCCCGATTCTATATATGCGATAGCAATGCATGCATGTGATATAGTTATAGTATCAACATAGGTAGAACATGTGTCAATCAATATATAGTTATAGTGTCAACATAGGTAGAACATGTGTCTATCACATACGTGTATGTGTGTGTCTGTGTTTATCCTTCATCACTATGTACTCTGTATGTGATAGACACATGTTCTACCTATGTTGATACTATAACCTATAACTGTGTATGTGTTAGACACATGTTCTACCTATGCTCGCACTGTAACTTTAACTGTGTTTTACGAGTATTATAGCTGAAGCATTAGATAGGTTCGATCAACGAGCAGCGAGATACGATGTTAAAGATTTGGGTACAGACGCGCTATTTGTTATACGAAAATTTGTCAAACCCCGATGGAGCCGGCCCGTTTGCTTTGATTTGGCAATGGGCCACTTCCACCAGTTTGTCATTTCAATCCATAAAATCATACAACAATGACTTGGCTTTGATTAAATCGGCGTAAAGGGCTTCATTTCCATTTCTTTCTGAGACTAGATCAATAGTGATCCGACTTGCTCCAGTATCTCCGTAAGGATTCAGGCGGTTAATCCGGCTAGGGTTCATAGGAAGAGCCAGCCCCTGGGTTTGCGGAGCCTGGCGTTATTATCCAGCTACATGTGGAAGTGAAATGACTATCACAGCGGGATGAGCAACTCGCTTGTAGACCAATATAAGCGTGCGGGGAGAGGAGTGTGTGTGGGAGTGTGGCGGGGGGAGTGTGTGTGTGGGGAGGAGTGTGTGTGGGTGGGAATGGGGGGGGAGTGGGGGGGAGGGAGTGTGTGGGGAGAGGAGTATGTGTGGGAGTGTGGTGGGGGGGAGTGTGTGTGTGGGGGGGAGTGTGTGGGGGGGAGGGAGTGTGCGGGGAGAGGAGTGTGTGTAGGAGTGTGGCGGGGGGGAGTGTGTGTGTGGGGAGAAGTGCGCGTGTGGGGGGGAGTGGGGGGAGTGAGTGTGCGGGGAGAGGAGTTTGTGTGGGAGTGTGGAGGGGAGTGTGTGTGTGGAGGGAGTGTGTGTGGGTGGGGGAGTGTGTGTGTGGGGAGGAGTGGGGGGAGTGTGTGGGGGGGAGGGAGTGTGCGGGGAGAGGAGTGAGTGTGGGGGGTGTGCGTGTGGGTGGGGGGGAGTGTGTGTGGGGGGGAGTGTGTGTGTGAGGGGGGAGTGTGCGGGGAGAGGAGTGTGTGTGGGAGGAGGGTGTGTGTGGGAGGGTGGGAGTGTGTGTATGTGGGGAGGGAGAGGAGTTTGGGGGAAGTGTGGGGGGGAGTGTGCGGGGGGAGTGTGTGGGGGGGTAGAGGAGTGCATGGGGGGGTGAGGAGTGTGTGTGGGAGTGTGGGGGGGAGTGTGTGTGGGGGGATGTGGGGGGGGGAAGTGTGTGTGTGGGGGGGGAGTTTGGGGGGAGCGTCTGTGGGAGTGTGGGGGAGTGTGAGGGGGGAGTTGGGGAGGAGAGTTGGGGGGAGAGGAGTGTGTGTGGGGGGATGTGGGGAGGGTGTGAGGAGTGAGTGTGGTTGTGTGGGGGGAAGTTTGTGTGTGGGGGGGACTGTGGGGGGGAGTGTGGGGAGGAGTTGGGGGGGAAGGAGTGTGTGTGGAGGGGGAGTGAGTGTGGGGGGGTGGGGGTGTGTGTGTGTGGGAGTGGGGGGAGTGTGGGGGGGAGTTGGGGCGGAGTGTGGGGGGGGAGAGGAGTGTGTGTGGGGGGTGAGTGTGGGGAGTGTGGGGGGGAGATAAATTGAGAAAGGAGAAGAATCGAACAAAAGAATGGGGGGTAATGCTTTTAGTGTATAAAATAATAATCCCACAGAATGCTAACCAGCGCGGCGATTTGTCATATAAATAGTGTAACATTTACAAGTGGAGATCAAATATTGAAGAAGCGGATGTTGAAGTGAGTCTATGACACTTGCATTAAAGCACTGTCAGAATAAAATGAAAAACTGTAGCCTTTGGCGGCGCGCCGATCTGCCGAAAACTGAGGGATTAATGGTCTGATAAAGGGCGAACGGGAGAAGCCCCGTTGATAGAATCCATAAGAAAGTGCGGTTTGATGGAGTATTTGAAGGTGGAAGGTAATCTCTGTGGTATAAAGCAGTTCTGATAGCGAGGTAATGCACCTGTCAATGAGAATTAAAGCGGCGCAAACCCTCCCGCGAATCCCGCTTGGGGAAGGGCAAGGCAAAACCGACAGCGCCCATTGACTTGCGAGGCATCAATCACAAAGCCCCCAGCCCCGCTCGCACTTTCATCAATTGCATTTCAACACAAGCAAATAACAGGCTGGAGACCCTGCCCGTCACAAGCGCTCTTTGTATTAGTAAGCACCGCGGCCCATAAATATCTCCGGCAGCAATGTAAGCGGGGCTTTCTTGTTTATCGGGTGGCCAGTCGCCCCCGATCGGTACAGGCTGAGCAGTGGGACTCGCGGTTCCCAGCCCCAGGGCACAGGGCTTTGAGTTCTTAAGAATTCGTGTCATCTGTCACACCAATTACACCAGAAGGAAACAGCTACATCTGTGCCGAATCTTTAATGAATGCAGATTGATAGAACGTCCTTAACATAAATCCCCCCCCCCCCTCCCCCATTAATCCCGGGTAACAATGATACAAGTTAAATAGTCAAGAAGGAGATTCGCACACAGATACAGTCGCAGAGTAGCACGTTTTAATAGACTCGCACACAAAGTAACACACAAACATATATTAACACATACACTAATACACACAGTCACACACACCAATACACGCACTAGCACATATTAACACAGTCACACAGACTAACACACACACAAACACATACACTAACATACACTAACATATTAACACACAATCACACACTAACACACACTAACACACAAACTACCACACACAAATACTAATACACACACTTATACACACACTTATACATACACTGATACACACACTAATATATACACTGATACACACATTGATACACACACTAATATATACACTGATACACACACTAACACATATTAACACACTAAAACACACTAACACATATTAACACACACAGACTAACACGCACACTAACACATACACTATACAGACTAACACACTAACATATTAACACAGTCACACACAGACTAAATAACACATATTAACACACAGATTAACACACACACTAACACATACTCTAATACACAGACTAACATATTAACACACACAGTCACACACACACTAACACATACACTAACACACACTAAGATACATTCCACCAAATTAATTTCCCGAAAAAGTAATGATCAGTGAAGACTCCACACTGGTGCTGACAATCGATCGGGAAATTTAGACACAAAATGGGAGTGATCGAAGCGAGATGTCCTTCTAGTCTGCCAGTGCCACTCACTATAATGCACACGATCCATGTGTGACTCTCCGCCTCACCCCAACTTTCCCAAACACGATCAGTCACACAACCGGCCCCAAATTCAACGTGTAATCGGCTTGAAAAGTTTAAGCCGTCAACTTCTAACCTTGTGTGCTCACCTCGCTGAAGGGGAAGCAGGCAGGTAGCGGCTGTCGGCGCTGTACGTTCAGGTGGGTAAAGCTGAGCGGTTCCTTAAGCACATCCCATTATAAATAAAAGACTCGACTGACTTTTTCTCGACAGGGTGTCACATCTAACGGAGCCTCGCCAGCCTTGCGGAGGGTCAGATGGCCGTCTCATTAAATGCAGCCTGAGCAACGCGCAGATATGGAGGGGCAAATCGAAGTGCCCGCCTGCCGCCTCTGGAAGCTCACCTTGACCGTCTCATGGCCCGATACTGGGCGCCCTTTGCTCCCGCTCACTGCCCGCGGCCCCTCGCCCCCAGTATCTCTCCTCTCGGGCTTTCCTCAGGCTGGCAAACGAAGATCTCTCCGCTCCATGGCTGCAAACGGTCCACAGGGCTACAGCCAAGTAACGGGGCAGCAACTGCCGGCTCTTGGGCCCCTCTCTATCCCGAAAGATTCCAGCTTTCCCCCCACCCCCCCACCCCCCCACCCCCCCTCCCCACCCACCCCTAAATTGGTGACAACTCGCTAGTGCCAGTCACGGGCTCTCTCTCTCTCTGACGCCTGTGTTTTAATTATCCTCTTGATTTCTTTAAGGAGCAGAGAGGATGCTTAAAAAAATCATTTATCCATCGACTTGACCCCCTCCAGGGTGTTGGAGGGCCGGTTGAAGGATGCTCATGCCGCGATCCTTGGGCTGGAGTCAGGAGCGCTAAAAGTTGCAAGAAATTGATGTGATGCCTCTCTGTAAACTGGGAGTCCTTTCTCCAATCCGGCCCGCCGTATCCCTCTCTGCCCTCCCACACTTTGCAAGTGCTGCCTGCGCCCGGCACTTTGACAGGGTGGGAGCCGGGATCTCAGCGCAGCGGACGCGATGCCCCATGCTCTGCCATCATCACCTCCGGCACCAGAGAGCGGAGCGGAAAGCTGCGCCCATTCCCACCCAAGCCGCGCCCCCTCCCTCTCCCTCCCCCCGCGGCACTGTAAGCTGCCCGCACACATCACTGGCAGCCGCCGCAGCTCGCGCCGGGGAGCTTTTTTTTCAAAAACTTTGTTGGGGTTATTCTTTTAATAAGACGAGAAATTAATCAAACCCCATCTGTTCCCTCCTCTTTAGCTCGCTCGATTTCATTACCAACAGACAAGAGGATTAGCAAAGGCTCAAATGCCGAGAGTCGCTCTCATAACCTTATGCTGCATTAACCTCTGGGGCCAACAGAAGCCAGCCGGAGGATGTATTTAATACCCAGCTTTTTAATGTAGTGTGTCCTTTAAGGGTTTTTACTTTCATAAAATCATCATTGAATAGTAATACTCTTCGCTACGCAGAACCCGTCTTCGTTCCTGGTTGCTTTAAATATTTCAACGCTGCTAACTTGTTTCATGCAGGTGTATGTAACGGGAAACCAACGCCAGCGTCTTCACCTGGGCTGAGATCCAGGGCACAGCTGCCCTGGAGCGGCCCGGAGCAGTGCTGTGTGAAGGGTGCGAGAATGCTTTCGCCTGGCCTGTCTTGGCAGGTTCCGCTGTGAGATACCAGCCCGTGTAATCCCACAGGGCGGGAGGAGAGCGTTGAGTTTTAAAGTGGCTGTAAACGCACTCCGTGATTCAAACACTCAGCGGGGTCATTATTGCGTTCTAACCTTCTGTATGAATCGAATGTAAACAGTTTCAATGGTCTCTATCTGATTCTTGGTTCAACGTCAGTGTTTCAAGACCAGCCGTGGCTGACTGGCCATTTATTAAAGCAGGAAGGTGATAGTTTAAAAGACATCTCCAAGTATCGGGAGTGCATTGACCTCTGTGTTATAAAGTACACTTGGGGAAAACTTGACTGAGAATCTGTTGATCTCCTGCCCGACCGCCGACGAGTTCCATCCATTGGTGAATATTAACCGGAACTGCAAGGTGGGAATGCACTGAGGTCTTAAACATCCATAGGATTTAGAGAGAAGCGCGTTTGGGCGGCTTGTGGTAAAGTACGGGCCTTTGGGTGAAACATGGACATTGAGAAGCCGGCTCAAGTGGTGGACCTCGACATTCCACATTAATACTTCAAATGTTGTCATTCTTAATTTCCGACTAGGTATCCACCTCTTTGTACGAGGAAAGCAAAGAGGTCTGTGAGCAGGTTTCTGCCGCGTACCGCGGAGTCTGTGGGTGGCATCGATGGAATTAACCCTTTCCGCATCTCTCTTCAACCAAAACCCAGCCTTCAATAAGCAATCTTCCTGGCTCAGTACTTTTCCCGACGATTCACGTTTAGTATCGAAGTATTATTTTTACAATGAAATCGGAAATAAAACCAAAGCAAGCCTGTAACCGTTTGCTTTTCCACATAGTTGAATTACTTGTGAAAAGGGTCTTCGGAAATGCGGAAATTGAGCAAATGACTAATAACTAATTCACATTGCCAAATCAATCAATATCTGAATACTCATGCAGCTACTTCACCGAACAGTATGAGTGGCCGGTTAGCTGCCTAGCAAGATAATTATATCAATACAGAATGAATGGCTGACAATGCAACTGTCGTCTTAATCTTCCATTCATAATTATATTGTTAATCAGCCACTGACACTGGTGAATACTGCATGGCTGATTAAGAATACAGTATTGCATGAGTTATTTACAATCCAGTATTAGTGATTGACAATATAGTAAAACTGATTGACAATTCAATACTAGAAACTGCCAATATATTAATCACTGACAATACATTATTAGAGACTGATTGACAATTCAGTATTAGTGACTGACAATATAGTATTGCTAATGGCTGACAATATGGTATTAATAATTGACCAAGCCAACATCGCCAGCATCGAAGCACTGACCACATTTGATCAGCTCCGCTGGGTGGCCACATTGCCCGCATGCCAGACACGAGACTCCCAAAGCAAGCGCTCTACTCGGAACTCCTTCACGGCAAACGAGCCAAAGGTGGGCAGAGGAAACATTACAAGGACACCCTCAAAGCGTCCCTGATAAAGTGCAACATCCCCACTGACACCTGGGAGACCCTGGCCAAGACTGCCCTAAGTGGAGGAAGAGCATCCAGTAGGGCGCTGAGCACCTCGAATCTTGTCAGCGAGAGCATGCAGAAATCAAGTGCAGGCAGCGGAAAGAGCGTGCGGCAAACCAGTCCCACCCACCTCTTCCCTCAATGACTATCTGTCTCACCTGTGACAGTAACTGTGGTTCTCATATTGGACTGTACAGCCACCTAAAAGCTCATGTTAAGAGTGGAAGCAAGTCTTCCTCGATTCCGAGGGACTGCCTATGATGATGATGATGAATAATTGACAATTCAGTTTTGTGACTGACAGTACAGTATTAGTGACCAGGGCTCACTTGCCATGTCAAAGCTCCGAGTAGAGTATTTGTTTTGGGAGTCTCGTGTCAGGCATGCGGGCGATGTGGCCTGTCCAACGGAGCTGATCGAGTATGGTCAGTGCTTCGATGCTGGTGATATTGGCCTGTGTGAGGTCACTGGCATTGGTGCGCCTATCCTGCCAATGGATTTGCAGGATCTTATGGAGGCAGCATTGGTGGTACTTCTCCAGTGTTTTGAGGTGCCTGCTGTACATAGTCCATGTCTCTGAGCCATATAGGAGGACAGGTATCACCACTAGACCATGAGCTTAGTGTCGGGTTTGAGGTCCTGGTCTTCAAACACTCTTCCTCAGGCGGCCGAAGGCTGTACTGGCACACTGAAGGTGGTGTTGGACCTCGTCGTCGATGTCTGCCCTTGTTGACAGTAGGCTCCCAAGGTATGGAAAATGGTCCATGTTGTCCAAGGCCTTGTTGTGGATTTTCATAACCGGGGGGCAATGCTGTGTGGTGGGGGCAGGATGATAGAGGACCTTTGTCTTATGGATGTTTAGTGTAAGACCAAAATTCTCTCGTACGCCTCGGTGAAGGTGTTGACGATGGCTTGGCGTTCAGCCTCCAAGTGTGCACAGACGCAGGCGTCGTCCACATACTGTAGTTCGATGATGGAGGATGGGACGACCTTGGATCTGGCCTGGAGATGGCAGAGGTTGAACAGATTCCCATTTGTCCTGTAATTTAGATCCACTCCAGCGGGGAGCTTGCCGAGAGTGAGATGGAGCATTGCAGCAAGGAAGATCGAGAAGAGCGTTGATGCGATGACACAGCCTTGGTTGACCCCGATCTGAACATGGAATGGGTCTGTGGTGGATTTGTTGGTCAGAATCGCAGCTTGCCTGTCATCGTGGAGCAGGCGGAGGATGGTGACAAACTTTTGAGGGCAGCCGAATCTGAGGAGTACGATCCATAATCCCTCACGGTTGACAATGTCGAAGGCTTTTGTGAGGTCGAAGAAGGCCATGTACAGGGGTTGGTGCTGTTCCCTGCATTTTTCTTGTATCTGCCGTGCGGTGAAGATCATGTCCATTGTGCCCCTTAGTGGGCGGAATCCGCATTGCGACTCAGGGAGGAGTTCTTCAGCCACGGGAGAAGGCAATACAGGAGGATTCTTGCGATGACTTTCCCGGTGGTCGACAGCAGGGAGATTCCTCTGTAGTTACCGGAGTCGAACTTGTCACCTTTCTTGAAGGTGGCTGAAGAGATAGTGGATGCATTGGTTGTAATCTACTAAAATTCCCTGGATTCTGGGGAGGTCCCAGCATATTAGAAAACCGCAAATGTAACGTCCCTATTTAAAAAAGGAGGCAGACAAAAAGACCAGTTAGCCAAACATCTGTCATTGGGAAAATGCTGGAGTTCATTATTAAAGAAACAGTAGCAGGACATTTGAAAAAGCATGATTCAATCAAGCAGAGTCAGCATGGTTTTATGAAAGGGAATTCATGTTTGACAAATTTGCTGGAGTTCTGTGCAGATGTAATGAGCAGGGTGGATAAGGGGGAACCAGTGGATGTGGTGTATTTGGATTTCCAGAAGGCATTCGATAAGGTGCCATATAAGAGGTTACTGTACAGGATAAAAACTCACAGGGTTGGGGGTAATATATTAGCATGGATAGACGATTGACTAACTAACAGAAAACGGAGAGTCGAGATAAATGGGTCATTTTCCAGTTGGCAAACAGTAACTAGTGGGGTGCCGCAGGGATCGGTGCTGGGGCCTCAACTATTTACAATCTATATTAATGACTTGGATGAAGGGACTGAGTGTAATGTAGCCAAGTTTGCCGATGATACAAAGATGGGTAGGAAAGCAAATTGTGAGGAGGACATACAAAATCTGCAAAGGGATATAGACAGGTTAAATGAGCGGGCAAAAATTTGGCAGATGGAGTATAATGTGGGAAAATGTGAGCTTATCCACTTTGGCAGAAAAAATAGAAAAGCAAATTATAATTTAAATGGAGAAAGATTGCAAAGTGCTGCATTACAGAGGGACCTGGGGCTCCTTGTACATGAAACACAAAATGTTAGTATGCAGGTACAGCAAGTAATCAGGAAGGCAAATGGAATGTTGGCCTTTATTGAAAGGGGGATAGAGTTATAAAAGCAGAAAAGTCCTGCTACAACTGTCCAGGGTACTGGTGAGGCCACACCTGGAGTACTGCACACAGTTTTGGTCTCCGTATTTAAGGAATACTTGCATTGGAGGCTGTTCAGAGAACACTAAGTTGATTCCGGAGATGAGAGGGTTGACTTATGAAGATAGGTTGAGTAGGTTTGGCTGTACTCATTGGAGTTCAGAAGAATGAGAGGTGATCTTATTGAAACTTATAAGATAATGAGGGAGCTCGACAAGGTGGATGCAGAGAGGATATTTCCATTCATAGAGGAAACTGAAACTAGGGAACATAGTATTAGAATAAGGGGCCGCCCATTTAAAACTGGATGAGGAGGAATTTCTTCTCTCAGAGGATTGCAAATCTGTGGAATTCTCTGTCCCAGAGAGCTGTGGAGGCTGGGTCATTGAATATATTTAAGGCGGAGATAGACAGATTTTTGAGCGATAAAGGAATAAAGGGTTATGGGACCGGGCAGGGGAGTGGAGCTGAGTCCATGATCAAATCAGCCAAGATCTTATTGAATGGCGGAGCACGCTCGAGGGGCCAAAGGCCTACTCCTGCTCCTAGTTCTTATGTTCTTGTCACGATTACAGCGTCTCTGAGATCCCTGGCATGATCTCTTCCTTCCAGATAAGGGAGATGAGTATTGGTGACTGATTGACAACACAGTATTAGTTACTGATTGACGAGACAGTATTAGTGACCTGATTGACAGTATAGTATTAACAAACTAGGCACATAAAAGATTACTTCGCCCACTGATACTCACTGGGTGACTTAATCCATATTTTCAGAATTGCTTCCCGCCCTTTGCATGAAATGGTACATAAGGACATCGGTTGTATTTTATGTTTTCACAATAGGTTCAAATAATGCGCTGGGTAATATGTACAATATTGATTCAAACTATTGATCCACTTTCAGTGCAAATACTGTATAAGATGCCATTATTTCGAAACTATACTCCGTTCAAGCTTAAGAGAAAATGATTAAAAGATGCAATGTCGTGAAGAGCATTGGCTTAATAGTCTCACGTGAATATAAATATCAGGTTAACGGGAATGTCTCTGATTCTATGTTTTATTTTATAGGAGTTGTTCATTTTCTCACATTGAGGTCCACGAACAGTTTATCTTGTGCAACAGCAAACCTATCTCTTCGCTCCCCACTGCCGACGTGTAACTCACTGGACTTTCAGCTAATTAAATATTTATCATACAAACCACACCGTCTCTGTCTACTGTTTTCACAAGCCATTTTCTGCAGGCTTCATCTGTAAAGAATCATCATAAATCTGAACTTCAAAACCTGATAGTAGCTTCCCAGAAAATGCACTTGTATATGGATTAGTCGGCAGATTTATTTTTCAGCGGTAATATTGTTCTTTATGTTGCCTACCAAGAGGACACTGCGTCGATCTCTGCAAACAGCAGCAAGGAAATGCCGGGACCAACGTTCATTTTCCTACAGAAAAAGGGAGTATCCCAACCATCCCTTTCAGGCAGCCATTGGAGCTACTATCGTGCCTTGACCAACTACCAGAGTCTTTGCTGAAAGCTGTTTAAACGTCTTTAACCAGCCCCGCCCCTTCCCCAAGTATGCCCTCTTGTTAGAAGATCCTGTTGGTGTGGAGCTCAAAATCTATAGCATTCAGCAGGCCTCTGATATCTCGCTCAAGTGTGAGCCTAGACAACAGCTTGCAATTATATAGCACCTTTAAACTAGTTACATTGACAATGAAAGCAAGCAAGCTGTTGGACTATGAAGGGCATTAAAGCCAAGCCTGCCCCTACCCTGCCATCTAAATAGACACTTTTCAGGAGGAGACATTAGACAAGGATTAGGAGTGTGACCTCTAGTTGACCCCACTCCCCCTACAACCCAGGGTTTCTGAGGGACCTCTGGCACCTGGTGGTGCCTTTACACCTTCAGCCAGCCAGCGATAAAATTCCTTCAAACCACAGAAGTTTGCTGGGAACTCTTTTGATGTACTGCAACCCAGGAACCCCTTGAGGAAGACGTCCAGGAATAAATATAGAATCAAGTTGCTGAGTCGTTGTTTTGGTTCTTGTTGATCTGATTTTCTGGCAGACGATTATACAAGGTTGGGACCAATCTCCTTTCTGTGAAGTTGGGCAATGTCCCTTTGCTGAAATTTACACTGTCAATTCATGAGTGCCCGCCATTCCCATTGTAAATGCCTGATGTCATTTGACTGGTTACTTCGATTCGTCGTATTTCCCGAGAAAGTTCTTCAAATTAGCTTGCAAGAACCCAGGATGTCTTTCATTTATCCAAATGGGGGAATCGGAGATCAGTGAAACCTGGCTTCAATATTTTTAAGTTTAATTCTCAAGACTTGTTTCTAACAATCTCTGAATTATCAGCCAGTCTTATTTGCACCGACAGAAAGTTGATAGAAATACTGTGAAAGAGGAACAGTCTTTGGAGGACCTGCCTAGCCCTATTATGAGCGTATCCTTCCCCGCTTCCTCCTACTTCTCCTCGTCCCACTGCAAGGTAACATTGTTGGGCTGCTAGTGGGCAGACTGAAGATGCAAAGATATGGCCCAAGGGATATTCTTTCTTGGCACTATTGCCAGGGCCAGCACGCATAGTAGTTATGTTGGACTGGACCAAAACATGCATTGCCATTTTGTTATGGATACAACATGCCTGTTCCTCAAAGGGAGAGCAGCCATAATCTCCCCTGTGTCATTTCTTATTAGCTTAATGATATTCAATTGCAGACACCACCCATGTAAAATAAATACCATAGCATAAAGGGGAAAAACGGCAGACAAGCCAGTGCCACTTTGGATCCTTGCGCCCATCCTGCACCTGTCCAGCCAGTTCTGTAGCTGCGTCTTTTTTTTTTTAATTGATGTGATTCCTAACTTGTATTTGTGTAGCACCTTTAATGTAGAAAAATGTTACAAGACCCTTCACAGAAGTCTACTAAAACAATCAGAACTATTTTCTCACTCATTATTTCATCTGGTCTCCTGAAAATATTAATTCCCTGTCGGGTTACAGCTCCACAGTCAGCAGTCGCCTTCTGGTACCTTGCGCATGTGAGTCTTGAGAGTGAACATTGGCAGGCTATCACATGGGATCTCACAGCCAGCCATATCTTCACCCAACATCCACCATGTGCGGGGTTTGATGGATAGTGATTAGAAGTATGAACCCTGGCCAATTTATTCCTCCCTTATCCAGTTAACTGCAGTACCCTTTCCACCATCCTGATTGAGATCAGTTAACTCAGAAAGAAGAACTTGCATTAATATAATGTCCTTCATGTCCTTAGGATATCCCAAAGTATTTCACTGTCAAGGAATTACTTTTGAAGTGCAATCACTGTTGGCTTGTAGACAAACAAGGCAGCCAACCATCCACAAACTGCAACTGAGATGAATGACCAGTTCATCTGTTCGTGATAAAGTTGGGTGAGGAATAAATGCTGACCAGGACACCAGAAGAACTTCCCTGCCCTTCTTTGTGAAGTGCCAGATTATCTTTTCCATTCACCTGAACAGGCAGACAGGGAATCAGTTTAACATCTCTTTCAAAAGATTGCACCTCCACCAATGCAGCACTCACTCAGTAATGCACTGCTAGCCAAGATATTATGCTCAAATCCTCAAACAAGGTTTGAACTCAGAATCTTCTGACTCAGAAGTGATAATGCTACCACTGAACCAAACTAACATCTACTCGATACAGAAGTGATCAAACCTGGAGCCATTCTGGTCTGTATAGCTCGACTACTCGCTGGATAAATTCACTAAACTTGTTTTTTATATTCGTTCCTGGGATGTGGGCATCGCTGGCAAAGGCAGCATTTATTGCCCATCCTAATTGCCCTTGAGAAGGTGGTGGTGAGCCGCCTAATGGAACCACTGCAGTCCATTCTTTGTAGCGGTTTGGTAGAACTGAGTTGCTTGCTAGGCCATTTCAGAGTGCAGTTAAGAGTCAACCACATTGTTGAGGGTCTAGAGTCACATATAGGTCAGACCAAGTAAGCATGACAGATTTCCTTCCCTAAAGGACATTATTCAATTATATCTAGCTTCATTTTCTAAAAATCAGGCATGTGGTCAGCAGAATTGTGCAGCAGAACAGGGACTGGCACAGGTTAGAGTCGCACTGGACAGGGATGTGGGAAGGGGAGAATGATGGCTGGGACATCACCTATACATCCTGATAGCCTGTTACCTAGGAGTGGGTGGTGTGCCTGCTCCTGCAGCTACAGCAAAAAAGGTGATAACATTACAGAAAAAGGAGGCCACCAGAAAAATATTTTTCAAAGAATAAACTGCTTCTGCTTAAACTCAAAAAGCTTTTAATTGGTTACTTGTTTGCTATTGTGACAGAATAGCCTTATGGGTGGCACTTGTGTATTTATCACGTCTGTTTTGTTTTTGAAAGTATTGCAGTAGTAGTATTATGCTCTTGGCTTTGTTCCAGCACTGTCCACAGTGGACACAAATTGTGTAAAATCCGTTAGAACGCACACAGGGATTGTTGATGATAAGAGATGGAAGTTGGGATATTGTAGGTTAATATTGGGAGTGTTTGAAGTTCAAAAGTGTGTTGCTTTTGTTGCAGGAGAGGGAAGAGCTGTAACAATGTTATCATTATGAGCTCATGTGAAAGTAATGATTCATTTAGATTTATGTTGCATGTTGATGTTGAAAGTTTAGCTAACAAAAATGCGTTGTAAACATTTTTGGGAAAAAGCTGTTCCCTGTTTAAAAAAAAGCTTTGCAGAAGACAGCCCAAGCCCTTTGGTGGGGAATCCATTCACATAAGGACATAAGAATATAAAAGAACATCCAGATGTTGTTTTGGGTCCCAAACTGACTACTTTCATTTTTCCTATTCTAAACTCACATCCCTCTTTCCTTTGCTCAATCACAAATTGACCCATTCTTTTTAAATGCTCAATTTGCATTTATTGTGCTGGCTGTATTTGGCACTGTTTATTCCAATAACAGTACATATAGGGAAGTTATTCCATAAAGCTGTAGCAGTGAAGCTGATGGTCTCACATCGCTATTCGCGAAGTGTGCTGTTCAGCCACCAGACTGCACTTATATTATTAATTGCATAGCTATTCAAGCAGCAGTAAAGGCAGCCACAAAGCAACGCTGTGCATGCGTGTTTGGATTAATGTTCCAAGCCTTGTTTCTCTTGTGGCTACCTGTAAAGGTTCAGGAAGCGTTGCCGGCAGCATTCATCCTCGTATGACCTCAAAATTTTGCGTGCAAAGTTTGAACAGTTCCCAGGTGATCTATTCCCAGACAATTCTGAAATGTGGTTTCACATTGGCAGACGTTACCACTTGGCATTGAATCCGGATCTGACACTCAAATAGTTACCGACCCCCGAGCAGAGAAAGCAGGAAAGGGGTACTGAGGGAATGATCAGCCATGATCTTATTGAATGGTGGTGCAGGCTCGAAGAGCCGAATGGCCTGCTCCTGCACCTATTTTCTATGTTTGAACTGTCATTGTTATATTAAAGAGGCTTTTTATCCCACGAGGGGGAATTTCTGTAACTTCATGAGTGAAGGATCCGATCACAAGTGAACTACTGTAAGGTCCGCCGAGAGGGATTGAAGCAACTGGAGTTTCGATTTACACAATATAAGGTGTGCTTCCACTCTAGTGCTTACACTTGATCATTTCATCAAAAACATTGTCCCGGGAAAATGGATGCGATCAGACTTCGTGTCTTACTTTAAATAACTACAAAACTTTGTTTCCTTTACGCCCAAAATAATTGCCCACTTATCACAGATTTCGAAAACGCAAAAACAAAACGATTAAATCTGTTTATCTATAAGCTGCCTAACTTTAACGGCTACTACTACTTTGATAAAGTCTCGGCAACAATCTCTCCAGTCTACGTGAAGCAATCGAATCGTGGTCATTTTGCGTAACTGCACTTCCATTTCCTCAACCCCGCCCCCCGCGCCTCCTGAGCTAATGATCTGCTTTCTGCTCCTCCTGGAGCACATCACAATGAGCAGCCCATCATTGTGCAGTGTTCAAGCGCCATCTACCGACAGCAGTGTGATATACACGCAGATAGCAAACAGCCTTGGTTCGTTCCACGTCTAAATGAACCCGTTCTCCACTTTTTTTGCGATTTGGGCCCCTCAAACTGCGGGATGTCATTGATGAGATCCTCATCTCACACACACAGGGTTGTTTGGGTGCTACAGCTGCCGTTTTGGGCCGAAAATGGCGTCCAAGCCGTGCGAGCATAATTCTGGTGCGAACCACACTGGTGAGGGCGTTAGTGTTGGCGCTGGGAGCGAACATAAGAATTAGGAACAGGAGTAGGCCATCTAGCCACTCGAGCCTGCTCCACCATTCAATAAGATCATGGCTGATCTGGTCGTGGACTCAGCTCCACTTACCCGCCCTCTCCCCGTAACCCTTAATTCCCTTATTGGTTAAAAATCTATTGATCTTTGACTTGAAAACATTCAATGAGCTAGCCTCAACTGCTTCCTTGGGCAGAGAATTCCACAGATTCACAACCCTCTGGGAGAAGAAATTCTTTCTCAACTCGGTTTTAAATTGGTTCCTCCGTATTTTGAGGCTGTGTCCCCTAGTTCTAGTCTCCCTTACCAGTGGAAACACCTTCTCTGCCTCTATCTTGTCTATCCCTTTCATGATTTTAAATGTTTCCATAAGATCACCCCTCATCCTTCTGAACTCCAACAAGTAAAGACCCAGTCTACTCAATCTATCATCATAAGGTAACCCCCTCATTTCTGGAATCAGCCTAGTGAATCACCTCTGTACCCCTTCCAAAGCTATTATATCCTTCCTTAAGTAAGGTGACCAAAACTGCATGCAGTACTCTAGGTGCGGCCTTACCAATACCTTATACAGTTGCAGCAAGACCTCCCTGCTTTTGTACTCCATCCCTCTCGCAATGAAGGCCAACATTCCATTCGCCTTCCTGATTACTTGCTGCACCTGCAAACTAACCTTTTGGGATTCATGCACACGGACCCCCAGGTCCCTCTGCACCACAGCATGTTGTAATTTCTCCCCATTCAAATAATATTCCCTTTTACTGTTTTTTTTCCCAAGGTGGATGACCTCACACTTTCCGACATTGTATTCCATCTGCCAAACCTTAGCCCATTCGCTTAACCTATCCAAATCTCCTTGCAGTCTCTCTGAGTCCTCTACACAACCCGCTTTCCCACTAATCTTAGTGTCATCTGCAAATTTTGTTGCACTACACTCTGTCTCCTCTTCCAGGTCATCTATGTATATTGTAAACAGTTGTGGTCCCAGCACTGATCCCTGTGGCACACCACTAACCACTGATTTCCAACCGGAAAAGGACCCATTTATCCCGACTCTCTGCTTTCTGTTCGCCAGCCAATTCTCTATCCATGCTAATACATTTCCTCTGACTCCACGTACCTTTATCTTCTGCAGTAAGCTTTTGTGTGGCACCTTATCGAATGCCTTTTGGAAATCTAAATACACCACATCCATCGGTACACCTCTATCCACCATGCTCGTTATATCCTCAAAGAATTCCAGTAAGTTAGTTAAACATGATTTCCCTTTCATGAATCCATGCTGCGTCTGCTTGATTGCACTATTCCTATCTAGATATCCCGCTATTTCTTCCTTAATGATAGTTTCAAGCATTTTCCCCACTACAGATGTTAAACTAACCAGCCTATAGTTACCTGCCTTTTGCCTGCCCCCTTTTTTAAACAGAGGCGTTACATTAGCTGCTTTCCAATCCGCTAGTACCTCCCCAGAGTCCAGAGAATTTTGGTAGATTATAACGAATGCATCTGCTATAACTTCCGCCATCTCTTTTAATACCCAGGGATGCATTTCATCAGGACCAGGGGACTTGTCTACCTTCAGTCCCATTAGCCTGTCCAGCACTACCCCCCTAGTGATAGTGATTGTCTCAAGGTCCTCCCTTCCCACATTCCTGTGGCCTGCAAATTTTGGCATGGTTTTTGTGTCTTCCACTGTGAAGACGGAAGCAAAATAATTGTTTAAGGTCTCAGCCATTTCCACATTTCCCATTATTAAATCCCCCTTTTCATCTTCTAAGGGACCAACATTTACTTTAGTCACTCTTTTCCGTTTTATATTTCTGTAAAAGCTTTTACTATCTGTTTTTATGTTTTGCGCAAGTTTACCTTCGTAATCTATCTTCCCTTTATTGCTTTTTTAGTCATTCTTTGCTGTTGCTTAAAATTTTCCCAATCCTCTAGTTTCCCACTGACCTTGGCCACCTTATATGTATTGGTCTTTGATTTGATACTTTCCTTTATTTCCTTGGTTATCCACGGCTGGTTATCCCTTCTCTTGCCGCCCTTCTTTTTCACTGGAATATATTTTTGTTGCGCACTATGAAAGAGCTCCTTAAAAGTCCTCCACTGTTCCTCAATTGTGCCACCGTTTAGTCCTTGTTTCCAGTCTACTTTAGCCAACTCTGCCCTCATCCCACTGTAGTCCCCTTTGTTTAAGCATAGTACGCTCGTTTCTGACACAACTTCCTCATCCTCAATCTGTATTACAAATTCAACCATATTGTGATCACTCATTCCGAGAGGATCTTTTACTAGGAGATCGTTTATTTTTCCTGTCTCATTACACAGGACCAGATCTAAGATGGCTTGCTCCCTTGTAGGTTCTGTTACATACTGTTCTAAGAAACAATCCCATATGCATTCTATGAATTCCTCCTCCAGGCTACCCCCTGCGATTTGATTTGACCAATCGATATGTAGGTTAAAATCCCCCATGACTACTGCCGTTCCTTTTTCATATGCCTCCATTATTCCCTTGATTATTGCCCGCCCCACCGTGAAGTTATTATTTGGGGGCCTATAAACTATGCCGACCAGTGACTTTTTCCCCTTACTTTCTCTAATCTCCACCCACAATGATTCAACATTTTGTTCATTAGAGCCAATATCATCCCTCACAACTGCCCTGATATCATCTTTTATTAACAGAGCTACCCCACCTCCTTTCCCTTCTTGCCTATCTTTCTGAATCGTCAGATACCCCTGTATGTTTAATTCCCAGTCTTGGCCACCCTACAACCATGTTTCTGTAATGGCCACCAAATCATACCCATTTGTAATGATTTGTGCCGTCAACTCATTTACTTTATTTCGAATGCTGCGTGCATTTAGGTAGAGTGTTTTCATCCTAGTTTTTAAACCATGATTTTTAGTTTTGACCCCTCCTGCAGCCCTTTTATATTCAGTGGCCCTTTTTGTTTCTTGCCTTTGGTTTCTCTGCTCTCCACTTTTACTCATCTCTTTTCTGTCTTTTGTTTTTGTCTCCTTTTTGTTTCCCTCTGTCTCCCTGTATTGGTTCCCATCCCCCTGCCATATTAGTTTAACTCCTCCCCAACAGCACTAGCAAACACTACCCCTAGGACATTGGTTCCAGTCCTGCCCAAGTGCAGACCGTCCAGTTTGTACTGGTCCCACCTCCCCCAGAACCTATTCCAATGCCCCACGAATTTGAATCCCTCCCTGCTGCAACACTGCTCAAGCCACGTATTCATCTGTGCTATCCTGCGATTCCTACTCTGACTAGCACGTGGCACTGGTAGCAATCCCGAGATTACTACTTTTGAGGTTCTACTTTTTAATTTAGCTCCTAGCTCCTTAAATTCGTCTTGTAGGACCTCATCCCGTTTTTTACCTATGTCGTTGGTACTAATGTGCACCATGACAACTGGCTGTTCTCTCTTCTTTTTAGAATGTCCTGCACTCGCTCGGAGACATCCTTGACCCTTGCACCAGGGAGGGAACATACCATCCTGGAGTCTCGGTTGCGGCTGCAGAAACGCCTATCTATTCCCCTTATGATTGAATCCCCTATCACTATCGCTCTCCCACTCTTTTTCATGCCCTCCTGTACATCAGAGCCAGCCACGGTGCCATGAACTTGGCTGCTGCTGCTCTCCCCTGATAAGTCATCTCCCTCAACAGCACTCAAAGCAGTGTATCTGTTTTGCAGGGGGATGGCCAGATGGGACCCCTGCACTACCTTCTTTGTACTACTCTTCCTGTTGGTCTTCCATTCCCTAGCTGGTTGTGGATCCTTCTCATGCAGTAAGACCAACTCACTACACGTGCCACTTATGTCATTCTCAGCATCGTGGATGCTCCAGAGTGAATCCACCCTCAGCTCCAAATCCGCAACACGGTCCGTCAGGAGATGGAGGCGGATACACTTCTCACACACGTAGTCGTCAGGGACACCGGAAGTGTCCCTGAGTTCCCACATGGTACAGGAGGAGCACAACACGTGACCAAGCTCTCCTGCCATGCCTTATCCCTTAGATATCCTTAAATTGGTAACAGCAATGTTACAGTTTACTTACTGATATAAAAAATAAAAAGAAAAGCTACTCACCAATCACCAGCCAATCACTTACCCCCTTGGCTGTGACGTCACCTTTTGATTCCTTTCTACTTCTTTTTTGCCTTCTCTCCCCGCTGTAGCTGCACCGGTATGCCTTTTATAGGCCGCTCCGACGCTGCTCCCGCCTCTCATCAACTGCCGCTGCCTGTGGAACACCCGCTGGGCCTTTTATAGGCCGCTCCGACGCTGCTCCCGCCTCTCATCAACTGCCGCTGCCTGTGGAACACCCGCTGGGCCTTTTATAGGCCGCTCCGACGCTGCTCCCGCCTCTCGCCAACTGCCGCTCATGGCGAATGGCAGAAATATGCAGAGTTGGCAGATCATGACGTCAAATCAGCATGCAACGCTGATTTGATGCCAGCACTGCCATTTTCGTACTCAAAGCTGGAGCTAACGTCCAATGTTAACCTCGCATAGCTAAACATGGGTTCAGCAGCAGCAAGGACCTCCTACCAGTGATATTTAAAAGGATCATCAACCACTCTCAGGTAAGTTGCTGATTAATTTCTATTGGTTCTGTGTATGTTTGTGGAAGTGTTTGGAGTGTTCTAGAGTTGTTTAAAGTTGGTGAGGTGGTAGGGAGTGATGCTGCAAGTGCAGAAAGCTTTGCTTCTGAGTTCAAGGGTTCTGGTCAGACCACTCGCTCCCAGTCATGGGTGCTCTAGTTGGCATCCCCCTTGGTCTGCAGCGTGACAGGAAGATGGAGCAGAGGCAGCGAAGAAAAGGAGAAGCTGCTCACAGAGGGAAGAGGAGGAGAGGGAGAAGAGCTCTTAGCAGGAGGCCTTACCCAACTAGGGTCTGCCAAGAACAATTCTCTTACCTCAACCTCAGCCAGGAGCAGTGTGTGAGGTGTCACAGAACTCTGTCATCTCTTGCAACCAGACCTGCAGCGTCACTCCAGGGCAGGGACAGCGCTGCCAGTGGTTGGGAAGGTGACCCTGGCCCAGAATTTCTTCGCATCGGGATCCTTGCAGGCTGGAGCAGGCAACATCAGTAACATCTCCCAGTTCGCCATCCACTGCTATATAAGAGAGGTCATAGACGCTGCCCGCCTGGCACATGGCTCCGCTCCGCAGCCCAACTACACATGGGCAGCATGCATACAGTGAGAGCCATGCTACCACATGGAATCTGATAGAGCAAACCATTGGTGTCCTTAAACAACACTTCGGCAGTCTGGTGACACGAGGAAAATCATTTTTACGCAATGAGTGGTTCGGATCTGGAACTCTGAAACGTGGTGGAGGTAGATTCAATTGTGGCTTTCAAAAGGGAATTGGATAAGTACCTGAAGGGAAAAAAATTGCAGGGCTATGGGGAAAGGGCAGGGGAGTGATATTAGCTGACGTGCTCCTGCAGAGAGCCAACAAAGGCTCGGTGGACCGAAATGCTTCCTTCTATACTGTAACCATTCTATGGTTCTATACTGCACCAAGACCTCCAGTGCTAGATCAGAGAACCTTGGTGCATGCTCTCTCCCCTGTTGTGCCATCATCAATAATTCCTTTCTACTGTCTTCTTCAGCCAGCTCAATGATCTTCTGTAGGCAGAATGCACCGCCCCTTTAAGAGGTGCCTTTAAGTAGAGCAGGTTTGTGTTAATTGGTGTTAACCTCACACAAACTTGGGCCCCCTGCTGAGTGTTCAGCCACGAAGTTGACGTGCTGCCTGTAGTCCTCCGAACAGGTGCAGGTTGCTAGTGCATTGCAATCCTCACTCCTGTTATTGGGGGCAAATAAATTTCTAGGCCTTAGTCTCAGCGTCTTGCAGCCCCGGATCAGATTTGGTACTGTCAGATGCAGGAAGCCATTATGTGATTCGTACATCGGGCATTAATGCTCGCAGTACAGGACACTGTGGCTTATGGAGCCTCAAATGCACACAGTAATACACCCAGGAAGCATTTGCAGCACTGAGTCTGCGCACTTGTCTGCAAGGCTCATTGCACCCTCCAAAAACATTGAAATTAGTGTTGTGCCCTATTATGAGATGGGAGCACCTGAACAGTGTCTAGAGGCTTGGAGCCTGCATGAGATGTGTGTTAGATGGGACTCCCTTTCTTTATGCAGGACAAATCCAATCCGGCCAATTAACACCCCATCAGCCTACTCTCAATCATCAGCAAAGTGATGGAAGGTGTCGTCGACAGTGCTATCAAGCGGCACTTACTCACCAATAACCTGCTCACCGATGCTCAGTTTGGGTTCCGCCAGGACCACTCGGCTCCAGATCTCGTTACAGGCTTGATCCAAACATGGACAAAAGAGCTGGATTCCAGAGGTGAGGTGAGAGTGACTGCCCTTGACATCAAGGTAGGATTTGACCGAGTGTGACATCAAGGAGCCCTGGTAAAATTGAAGTCAATGGGAATCAGGGGGAAAATTCTCCAATGGCTGGAGTCATACCTAACGAAAGGAAGATTACATAGGATATACAGCACAGAAACAGTCCATTCGGCTCAACCAGTCCATGTCGGCATTAATGCTCCACTCGAGCCTCCTCCCGTCTTTCCTCATCTAACTCTATCAGCGTAACCCTCTATTCCCTTCTCCCTCATATGCTATCTTACCACCCTTTAAATGCATCTATACTATTCGCCTCAACCACTCCTTGTGGCCATGAGTTCCACATCCTGAGCACTCTCTGGGTAAAGAAGTTTCTTCTGAATTCCCTATTTGATTTCTTGGTGACTATCTTATATTGATGACCTCTAGTTTTGCTCTTCCCCACAAATGAAAACACTCTCTCTGTATCTACTCTATTAAAACCTTTCATGATTTTAAAGACCTCTATTAAGTCCCCCTTCAGCCTTCTCTCTTCAAGAGAAAAGAGACCCAGCCTGTTCATTCTTTCCTGATATGTATACCCTCGCATTTCTGGTATCATCCTCTCTGCACCGTCTCCAGTACCTCTATATCCTTTTTATATTATGATGATTAGAATTGTACGCAATACTCCAAGTGTGGTCTAACCAAGGTTCGATACAAATTTAGTGTAACTTCACTAATTTTCAATTCTATCCCTCTAGAAATAAACCCTAGTGCTTGGTTTGCTTTTTTTAAATGGCCTTGTCAACCTGTATTGATACTTTTATGGATTTGTGTATTTGTACACCGAAATCCCTTTGCTCCTCTACCCCATTTAGATTCTTATTTTCCAAGTAATATGTGACTTCCCTATTTCTTTTACCAAAATGTAATACAGGTGTACCTCACATTTACCTGTGTTGAATTTCATTTGCCAATTATATGCCCATTCTGCAAGTTTATTACTGTCTTCTTGTAATTTGTTGCAGTCCTCCTCAGTATTGACTATACCCCTCAATTTGATGTTGTCCGCAAATTTAGAAATTGTGCTTTTGATTCCAAAGTCTAAATCATTAATATAAATTGTGAACAACAGTGGTCCCAGCACTGATCCTTGTAGAACACCACTGCCCACTGTCTGCCACTGTGAATAGCTACCTTTTACCCCTACTCTCTGCTTTCTGTCTTAAAGCCAACTAGCTATCCATTCTGCTACTTGTCCCCTGACTCCACATCCCCTGCCATTATTCATTAGTCTTTTATGTGGTACCTTATCAAAGGCCTTTTGAAAATCTAGATAAATTACATCTACTGCAATATCCTTGTCTACTCTCTGTTACCTCTTCAAAAAATTCATTAAAATTGGGCAAGCAAAACTTTCCCTTTTAAAATCCTTGCTGACTGTTATTATATTTTTGGTTTATAGATGTTCTTCCATTTTTTCCTTTAGTAGGGATTCCATTATTTTTCCTATCACCGATGTTAAGCTGACTTGTCTATGGTTCCCTGGACATGTTCTATCTCCCTTACTAAATATAGGTATTACGTTAACTACCCACCAGTCCTCTGGCACTACACCTTTTTCTAATGAAATGCACAATGTAATCTGTCTGGACTAGGGGTTTTATCCTCTTTGAGTTTAATTAGTTTATTTAATATAACTCCTCATTTTATTTTAAATACAGTTATCTCATTATTAATCTCATCATCCAATGTCATCTCCACCTGTTCTATCTCTCTGGTAAATATTGAAACAAAGTAATTATTTAATATCTCTGCCATCTCTCAATCGCTGCCTGTGATATTATCCTGTCTATCCCTTAGTGGCCCTATTCCCATCCCGACCTTCCATTTTTTCTTTATGTGCCTGTAAAATATATTACTATTTTGTTTTGTGTTCCTTGATAATTTAACTTCATAGTTCCTCTTTGTCTTGACTTCTCTCCTAATCTTGACTTCTCTCCTAATCTCTTCATATTCTCCCTTATCATGCTCTCCCCTACTGTCCATGTACTTCAACGTATGCCTCTTTCCTTACCCTCAATTTTTCCCTATGGCTTTATTCATCCATGGTGTCTCATTATAGTTTTTAGCTTGTTCTTGTTTTTTAGCAGAATATATTTTCCTGCACTGTTTCCCATTGCTGTTCTACCTCACTGTTTGCCTATATTGTTGTCCATTTTATTTTCCCAAGTTCTATTCTCAGCCCCTCAAAATCAACTTTTCTCCAAATTATTATGCTGGTTTTTGTCATACTTATGTCTTAATTATTATCTTAAAGCGTATTAGATTATGGTCATTATTGCCCAGATGTTCCCCTACATTTACTTCTCTTATCTGTTCTGGTTCACAGTTGTGGTTGTTGGAGGCCAATCATCCCAGCCCCAGGATGTTGCTGCAGGAATTCCTCAAGACAGTGTCCTAGGCCCAACCATCTTCAGCTGCTTCATCAATGAGTTTCTCTCCATCATAAGGTCAGGTGGGGATGCTCATTGATGATTGCACAGTGTTCAGTTCCAATCACAACTCTTCAGATAATGGAGCAGTCCTTGCCAACATGCAGCAAGTCCTGGACAACATTCAGGCTTGGGCTGATAAGTGGCAAGTAACATTCATGCCACATAGTGCCAGGCAATGGCTATCTCCAACAAGAATCTAAACACCTCCACTTGACATTCAGTGGGATTACCATCACCAAATCAACATCCTGGGGGGCCATCATTGACCAGAAACTTAACTGGACCAGCCAGATAAATACTGTGGCTACAAGAGCAGGTCAGAGGCTGCGTATTCTGTGCTGAGTGACTTACCTCATGACTCCCGAAAGCCTTTCCACCATCTACAAGGCACAAGTCAAAAGTGTGATTGAATACTCTCCTCTTGCCTGGATGAGTGCAGCTACAATAACACTCAAGAATCTCATAAGAACATAAGAAATAGGAGGAGTAGGCCACCTGGCCACTCAAGCCTGCTCCGTCATTTAATAAGATCATGGCTAATCTGATCCTGGGCTCAGCTCCACTTCCCTGCCCGCTCCCCATAACCCTTCACTCACTTATCACTCAAAAATCTGTCTATCTCCACTTTAAATATATTCAATGACCCTGCCTCCACACCTCTCTAGGGCAGAGAATTCTACAGATCTACGACCCTCTGAGAGAAGAAATTCCTCCTCATCTCAGTTCTAAATGGGCGACTCCTTATTCTGAAACTATAAGATATACTATATGCCCCCTAGTTCTAGATTCCCCCACAAGGGGAAACATCCTCTCTGCATTTACCTTGTCAAGCCCCCTCAGTATCTTATATGTTTCAATAAGACCACCTCTCATTCTCCTAATCTCCAATGTGTAGAGGTCCAACCTGCTCGACCTTTCTTCATAAGTCAACCTCTTCATCTCAGGAATCAAGCTAGTGAACCTTCTCTGAACTGCCTCCAATATAAATAAATTCCTCCTAAGGTGATCAAAACTGTACGCAGTACTCTAGGTGTGGCCTCACCCTGCACAGTTGTAGCAGGACTTCCCTGCTTTTATACTCCATCCCCTTTGCAATAAAGGCCAACATTCCATTTGCCTTCCTGATTACTTGCTGTACCTGCATTCTAACTTTTTGTGCTTCTTGCACAAGGACCCCCAGGTCCCTCTGTACTACAGCATTCTATAATTTCTCTTTATTTAAATAATAATTTGCTTTTGTAATTTCCTGCCAAAGTGGATAACCTCACATTTTCCCACATTATACTCCATCTGCCAAATGTTTGCCCACGTACTTAGCCTGTCTATATCCCTTTGCAGATTTTTTGTGTCCTCCTCACAACTTGCTTTCCCACCCATCTTTGTATCATCAGCAAACTTGGTTACATTACACTCGGTCCCTTCATCCAAGTCATTAATAGATTGTAAATAGTTAGGGCCCCAGCACTGATCCCTGTGGCACCCCACAAGTTACTGTTTGCCAACCAGAAAATGACCCATTTATCCCGACTCTCTGTTTTCTGTTAGTTAGCCAATCCGCTATCCATGCTAATATATTACCCCCAACCCCGTGAGCTTTTATCTTGTGCAGTAACCTTTTATGTGGCACTTTGTCAAATGCCTTCTGGAAGTCCATTTCACATTTTAACATCCTATCCGACCCAAATCCACCTGTTTGGGGGGGTGGGTTGAAATTCCCCCCAATGTTCTAGTCCACATTAACCATCTAGTTTCCATTTATTTATAGAAACATAGAAACATAGAAAATAGGTGCAGGAGCAGGCCATTCAGCCCTTCTAGCCTGCACCGCCATTCAATGAGTTCATGGCTGAACATGAAACTTCAGTACCCCCTTCCTGCTTTCTCGCCATACCCCTTGATCCCCCGAGTAGTAAGGACTTCATCTAACTCCCTTTTGAATATATTTAGTGAATTGGCCTCAACTACTTTCTGTGGTAGAGAATTCCACAGGTTCACCACTCTCTGGGTGAAGAAGTTTCTCCTCATCTCGGTCCTAAATGGCTTACCCCTTATCCTTAGACTGTGACCCCTGGTTCTGGACTTCCCCAACATTGGGAACATTCTTCCTGCATCTAACCTGTCTAAACCCGTCAGAATTTTAAACGTTTCTATGAGGTCCCCTCTCATTCTTCTGAACTCCAGTGAATACAAGCCCAGTTGATCCAGTCTTTCTTGATAGGTCAGTCCCACCATCCCGGGAATCAGTCTGGTGAATCTTCGCTGCACTCCCTCAATAGCAAGAATGTCCTTCCTCAAGTTAGGAGACCAAAACTGTCCACAATACTCCAGGTGTGGCCTCACCAAGGCCCTGTACAACTGTAGCAACACCTCCCTGCCCCTGTACTCAAATCACCTCGCTATGAAGGCCAACATGCCATTTGCTTTCTTAACCGCCTGCTGTACCTGCATGCCTACCTTCAATGACTGATGTACCATGACACCCAGGTCTCGTTGCACCTTCCCTTTTCCTAATCTGTCACCATTCAGATAATAGTCTGTCTCTCTGTTTTTACCACCAAAGTGGATAACCTCATATTTATCCACATTATACTTCATCTGCCATTCATTTGCCCACTCACCTAACCTATCCAAGTCACTCTGCAGCCTCATAGCATCCTCCTCGCAGCTCACACTGCCACCCAACTTAGTGTCATCCGCAAATTTGGAGATAATACATTTAATCCCCTCGTCTAAATCATTAATGTACAATGTAAACAGCTGGGGCCCCAGCACAGAACCTTGCGGTACCCCACTAGTCACTGCCTGCCATTCTGAAAAGTACCCATTTACTCCTATTTGCTTCCTGTCTGACAACCAGTTCTCAATCCACGTCAGCACACTACCCCCAATCCCATGTGCTTTAACTTTGCACATTAATCTCTTGTGTGGGACCTTGTCGAAAACCTTCTGAAAGTCCAAATATACCACATCAACTGGTTCTCCTTTGTCCACTTTACTGGAAACATCCTCAAAAAATTCCAGAAGATTTGTCAAGCACGATTTCCCTTTCACAAATTACTTTCCAATTACTCCAAAATTAGAACAAAAATGATATCTTTTTGCATCATTTTAATTACTGAGATTGAAAGAAAGAGAATATAACTGTTGGTAGAAATAAGAACACGTTCTGTGGATTGAATAGTCTCAGGTATAGATCAGGGTCAAATGGCATTGTTACTTGAATTGTGAAAAGTTTTTTAGGCTTTTCTGTCTACAACATCACAAGCATTTATGATAAACTGAATGACCAAATGTTACAGGAGTTTGATAATATGTAAATGTTTATTTATAAAGTCACAATTCCATTCTTTAAATAGCTACTTTTAGCTTATTGTGGTTTCATACATGTTTAGAAACATTTATAAACCTCCAGAAAGTATTGAACAAATAACAAAAGAGGAAAAAGGTCAAAAATCAACAGAATAATGAACTATCCTAATATTGGATGGGAACCATTCAAGAAAAAACACTGGTCATAAGGGCAGAATCCGAATTAAACCCGGCTTCAATCTACGGACCAATTAGTGAATCAGTTTACCATGATCGATCATTTTAACGTTTCCCACCACAACCTCTTTAAGTGGGATTGACAATTTAGTGTCAAATGATGTTCTTTTTTTTAGACTGAGCTTGAAATGACTAAGAAATAGGTTCAGGTTGGTAAAACGTATTTTACATTGGACTGTTATGGTCAGGAGAAGGTTTTTATTTCAGCGGTCTGACTAGATTTAGATCTACATTCTGCAGTGCTGAGCTAGTTCACCTCAACCAGGGAATGAACTGGGTCCCAGCCTCAGATCGATTGTAGAGTTTACTGCGTGCTGATGTGTTTCTCTGCAGCCAGATCATAGATGAATATGGTGATTTTAAATAGCACTTTTATATCTTCAGAATGTTCGTTCCAAAGCACTTCACAGTCAATGAGTCATTTTGGAATTATTATTGTTGTTTTGTGAGCAGCTAGTATGTACACAGCAACGTCCCTGGCAACTATCTGAGGCTGAAACAGACCCTTCGCAACCTTGGTGTCATATTTTACCCCGAAATGAGCTTATGACCATATATCCACATCATCACTGCAACTTCCCACTTCCACCTCCATAACATCGCCCAAATCCGCCCCTGCCTCAGCTCATCTGCTGATGAAACCCTCATCCATGCCTTTGTTACCTCTGGACTTGACTATTCCAACATTCTCCCGGCCAGCCTCCCATCTCCCATTCTCCATAAACTTAAGCTCATCCAAAACTCTGCTGCCCATATCCTAGCTTGACCAAGTCCCGTTTACCCGTGGTCGTTGACCTACATTGGCTCCCGGTCCGGCAACGCTCCATTTTATAATCCTTGTTTTCAAAACCCTCCATGGCCTCGCCTTTCCCATCTCTGTAACCTCCTCTAGCCCTACAACCCTCCAAGATCTCTTCATTCCTCCAATTCTGCCCTCTTGCGCATCCCCAATTTTAATCACTCTACCATGGTCAGCCATGCCTTCAGCTGCCAAGGCCCTAAGCTCTGGATTCAGTCCCTAAACCTCTCCGCCTCGCTCTCCTCTCTGTTAGGACGCTTCTTAAAACCTATCTCTTTGACCAAGCTTTTGGTCATCTGTCCCAATACCTCCTTATGCGGCACAGTGTCAATTTTTTTTGATAATGCTCCTGTGGAGTGCCTGGAGATGTTTTGTTACTTTAAAAGATGCTAAATAAATGCAAGTTGTTATTGTTGTATCCTACAACACTTTGCATACTGGTGATGACAATGCTCAAAAATGGCTGCAATTATATGCTGAGTCTGCATACACTAAATAAAATATATTGATGGGATTGTGATAAAAAATCACTTGCATCATACCAGCACTACCAGCTCGTCTCCTCTATGTATCATATGGTATACTATAGAGGTTAAGTGTGACGTGCTCAAACCTGAGGCAGCACGATAAGAATCGACTCAATTCTTCAGATTCTTACATACCAAATTGACTGCAGTAGTTGAACACCCCATCAGAAATAAAAGTACAAGATGAGATTTTCAACTTCTAATTGAAGTATACTTAGCATTTGGGAATGCTTAGCATTACAGAGGATTAACAATAATGTTAGGGACCAGTTTCTCAGCAACTAATCTTTTGAAGCTTTGAAGATTTAATGTACAAACAAGTGTTCTTCATCACTTTAAACTGAAACTTTGCACATTTTCCTTACATGTCTTTCTAATTAGAAAACATTACTTGTGTGAACACTCTTTCATAAAAGGAGATCCAGTGTTAGCACAGTGGTGCACAGCTATATTCATGAATTAGTGTTCCAATTTACAGTATACATCAACTGTAGCTATGTCACGTGTTTTAAAACACTGGAGTCACATCTTTAATTAAGTCCAATACCACAGCTCTTCACTCCGTACAAAAATAAATTATCCATATCAAATGCACTGTCCAAGAACGACTCTATACCCTAATCGATCAACAAGATTCAAGCCAAAATAGTGGAGTTGCAAACTTTAAATAGTAGGAAAAAAAAAGTCACAGATATAGTTGATTGGCATCTTTTGTTCTTGTACACACTGCAATATCTGTCTTGCAGCAATTTAGTGCTCAGTTAACCATTTCGTTCGGGGGACAGTAACAAAAGGTGTGAGACTTTGTGCCAGGAGCAGAAGTCTCGCTTCTCGCGATAAATTGGGGTTACTGCCCCAAAAAGGAAGTGGAGCACTAAATCAAGCGCTCCACTTCCTGGGGTGGGGGCGGGGCGCCGCAGTGTATGAAGAGCTCTTCCCTGAATTAAAGGGAAGGGCCCAAACTGCATACTCTACATATTGGGAAGCCCCCTACCTAGAGCAACAGGGAGCGGGGTTGCCGCGTGATCAGCCCAACACTCAAGCAGAATACCGGGCTGAGCAATCGAGCCACCGACCTCTCGTCCAGAGTGGAAAAGAAAACAGGAGATATTTTTCAGGAGCAGCCGGCCACCTCCCCTTTAAATTTCACCCCAGCAGCGGCCGGCTGTCAGGTACTCACCCCCTGAAGCGGTCTATGTTAACGCCCGGCGCAGCTTTGGGTGGCAAAACCCAATTTAGGTGCCGAGGCACTAATTGGGTTGATGTGCCAGGCGATTACATCACAATCTCCGGACGCAGGAGATCGGAGCGCAACCCCATAGCGCCGCCTCTAAACTCTCGCCGAATTTAGCAGGTCGTTAGCGGTGCCGCGCCCGTTCTCAGTCATTTGCGTCCCGTTAGCACCCCCCGGGGGCACTACAAGGAGGCACATATGACCCCAATTTCTCCCCCTTTGTCTCTTGGGTTCAGACCATCCATTCAGCTACCTCAGCTGTTTCACCCCACCTCCCCATCCCCTTGCCCACCAAGCAAGCCAGACCTCTCCTAGGCAACCCCTCCGTATCCCACATTTTTTTCTTGTTTCTCTCCTATCTCATCTTATGCCCTCACTAAGCTCATCTTGTCCCCAAGACCCACCTCCTGCTCCTAAATATGCGCCCATCTTTCCTGCAACTCCATATTGGAATTTTACTGGTCCACCCTCCATCACAGCACCAAAACAGCCCTACTCAAAGATAAAGTGCTCGGCGCCCTCCCTGATAAAGTGCAACATCCTCACTGACACCTGGCCAAATACCGCCCTAGGTGGAGGAAGTGCATCCGAGAGGGCGCTGAGCACCTCGAGTCTCATCGGCGAGAGCATGCAGAAACCAAGCGCAGGCAGCGGAAAGAGCGTGCGGCAAACCAGTCCCACCCACCCCTTACCCTCAACGACTATCTGTCCCACCTGTGACAGGGACTGTGGTTTTCGTATTGGACTGTTCAGTCACCTAAGGTCTCATTTTAAGAGTGGAAGCAAGTCTTCCTCGATTCCGAGGGACTGCCTATGATGATGATGACTCAAAGTCACAAGTGATATCCTCTGTGACTATGGCGTGGTGTATTTTCTCTTCTCAACCTCTCTGCAGCCTGGGACACGATCGACCACACCATGCCCCTCCAACATTTCTAGCTGAGTGATCTGCCGCTACTTCGCTCCACTCTTACCTATCCAACAATGGCTTCTCTTCCAACTCCCACACCATTACCTTGGGAGTTCCCCAAAGATCTATCCTTAGCCCTTTCTTCTTCCTCATCTACATGTTGCCCCTTGGCAACATCATCCAAAAGAGATATAGGCCAGAACTTTCTCAAGGGAGGCGGGTTGGGCGCGGGGGGGCATCCGAGGCGGGCAGGTTTCCCGCAGGCCCTGCTGACTTTTAACGGCAGGGCCTGACTTGAATGCGAGTGCACGGATTTCCTGCCTGCAGCTGCGAGGCTGGCTGACTGCCTGGAGGCGGGTAGGCCTCCGAAGCGAGTGGCCGGTCTGTGGGTGGGGGGGTAGGTAATATCGGCCGGGAATTGGGGTGGGTTGGGAGTTGGTTTGGGATTGGGGGGGGGGGGTGGTGGGGAGAGGAGGCCTGGGAAAGTGATCGGAGGCCTTGCAAGGTGGTCGCTGATCACAGTGCGTGGGTATGGTCAGGACCCTGGATCCAGGAGGTAGGTATAAAGCCAATTACCTCCTGGATGCAGCAGAGCCGCCTGTGTAGCTGCCAGGTTTCCCGAATTGTCTGAAACCCGCCCATCGGCAGATAAACACAAAATGGAGGGGGAAAAAGAGGCTTCCAGCCTCATTACAATATTTAAATTAAGGATACGCCCCTGGCAGCTGGTTGGCTGCCTGCCCCCCTGCCTCACCCCCATCCCGCCTCCGGTAAAAACGGAAGTGGCCGGGATCAGATCGGGAATCTCGTTAACTGCCCACATGCTTCAAACCCATACTTTTTTTTCTAGGAGAAAATTCTGGCCATGCTTCCACATGTACACTGACAACACTCAGCTCTAGCTCTCCTCCACCTCTCTTGGACGGCTTTCTGTCCCACCTGTGACAGAGACTGTGGTTCTCATATGGGACTGTTCAACCACCTAAGAACTCATTTTAAGAGTGGAAGCAAGTCTTCCTCGATTCCGAGGGACTGCCTAATGATGATGATGATGACCCCTCCATTGCCTCTGCTGTTAAACTGCTTGTCCAACATCCAATCTTGGTATAAGCTAAAGCAAACATTGGGAAGATTGAAGAAACCATCTTCAGCTACCGCCACAAACTCTGAATCCCTGCTACCGATTCTATACCCCTCCCAGTGACCCCATATCTTTTCCATCAAAGATCACTTATTTCCACCTCCATATCATCGTCTACCTCCGCTCCTGTTTCAGCCCATCTGCTGATGAAATTCTAATCCATGCCTCTGTCACCTGCAGTCCCGACTATTCCAATGCTGTGCTGGCTATCCTCCATGCTCTGCAAATGTTAGCTCACCAAAGCTCTGCTGCCCGGATCCTATTCTGCATCAAGTCCCGCTCACTCATTAGTCCTGTCCTTGCTAACCTTCATTAGCGACCTGTTTCTTAAAACCTCCAATTTAAAATTCTGATCCTCAATCCCTTCATGGTCTTAACTAACCCAATCTCTGTAATCTGCTCCAGAACGTTCTGTTCCTCTTGACTTTGGTCTCTTGAAAACCTACCCCCCACCCCCCACCTCCTCTCCCCCCATCTTCACCCAATCACTTGCAGCCATGACTTTTGCCATTTTTCCCCAATCTCTGGAATTCCTTCCTTAAACCCTTCCATGTCTCCACCTCCCTTTTCTCCTTTAAGACCCTTCTTAAAACCCACCTTTGACCAAGATTTTTGTTATCTCTCCTAATATCACCAAATTTTGTTCAACATTCATTTTCGTCTGATTACTATGTTAAGGGCTCTTCATAAATGCAAGTTGTTATTGTATACTATGAACAATCTGATAGTCTAATTTGGGATCAAATAGAGAACTTGCCTACTTTTAAACATTTGATCTGACCTTGATTATGCCTACATACCTGGAAATCTATTCAGAATCATGCATTTGATATGGTTTATGTAACATTTAAAAAGACAATCTTATTTGTCCTTACAGGAGTGTTAAAAAAAGTGATCAATTGCCTTTTAATATGCAATGGTAATATTTAAACAGATATCTAAATTCAGCTGAAACAGGTACATGTTGTCATAGTTCATCGCGATATTGTGTAAAAGGCCATCTTGGATGCTGTGTTACTTTCTGTGCAGCAGACAGCACAAGACGCATAAATTCAGTCACATCAAAAGAGTAGTTAGTAAACTTTGGATGGTCCCCAAGGGTTGGATGATGTCCCTAGGTGAATTAAATTGGAAAGAAAGGTGATCAATTATTAAATCAAGAGATTGTCAAATTCTAGAGATAGGGAAATTAAACTAATGCAACAATGAAGACCATCTTCACCCAACCCCACCTTTAACGTACCACAGTGCATTAAAATGGGCTATATATTGCTCAATGGTAGGAGTGGAGCATTGGCTTATTGCATGGTCAGAACATCCTCAGCAGTGTAAATGCCTATGATTTGTGGTCAACTGTGAAGCAAAGGCGTTTGCTGCTGGCCCCAAAGTCAGCTTCCCACACAAATTTCACGGCTTTTCCGACGTGCAATTGAAATCAACATGGTATAGTGGGAATTCCACAGCGTGAGATGCTGTGATGTCAATAAGCTGTCTAAGCAGCCAATCAGAATGCAGAATTCTCACAGACGGGGAACCAGGAAATAGAAAGCACTAATAATCAATCACTTAAAAAAAAATTACAGAGAGCAAAATAAAGATTGGGACATACACATGGGGCTCAGGTAGAAGCTGAAATATCATGAACTTTAAAAAAAAGTTTAAAAATTTTTTTTGAACTAATTTTAAAATTAGTTATTTTTAAACTTAATGGAGAAATAAAATTAGTTTTTAAGGACCAGAACTGTTGTTTTTCAGTAATTACTACTCTCAGATCGCCATTAAAAACCCAGTTACACCTCATTCAGTGTAGTGTCAACTGAGTCTCAGTGGGTAGCACTCATGCCTCTGAGTCAGAAGGTTGTGGGTTCAAGTCCCACTCCATTAGCTGTAAAATGCTTTGAGATGTCTGGTGGTCGTAAAAGGTGCTATATAAATGCAAGTCTTTCTTTTATCTGAATGGGACAAACTTTTTATGTGGTTTTTAACAGCGATATTTGTTCGGAACAGGGGAAGTTTTCATCAGATCAGTGATTTCACTAATTCCCGGCTCTGGGTGCGAGGGCACCCACAGCGTAGCCTGTGGAGTAGTAAATGACAGGCCACAACGTCAGGATTTCTGCATTAGGCTGCGCATGCCCTAAATCCTGATGTTGCAATCAGTTTCAAAAGCAAAATGACGGCAAACACTCCCAGTTCGCTGTCATCGGGACCGCAAATTCCAGGACAATGTTCTTCACTGTAGATGTCAGACAATGACAAAAGGATAAATGTCAAGAACAGCACCAATAATTAATAGCCACTTTTTATTTCCTACATACTGTGATGGAATGGACACACTTCAAAGAGATCTCTTTAGCAGGCTCCACTCCATGTGATCATTTGATTATTCCAGTTGAACAGATTAAGGAGGACGAACGGACATGAGCTTAAACTATGCACGAGTAGAAATAGACTGGATGTTGGGCAGTTCTTCCATTGCTGGCTGGTGCGGTGAATGCTGAATCTGCATGTCTTCAACAGCGAGCTGGACCAGTTCTTGACTGGTGCCGTGATCACATCATATAGAAGGTAAACATCTTTATAGATAACATTTGGTCCACGTGATCTCCCAGACGGGTTTCGATCAGCTGAGGGGGCCGGAGTGGAATTTGACAGATTATTTCTCTTCTTTTTTTGCCTCTGCTAGGTGGGAGTGTGTGCAGCGCCCGTTCGTGCACCCGACCCTAAATTGGGTATCGCCCCCTGAAGCTGTGCCGGGCGATGACAGCAACAACTTCAGGGGACGTGAACCAGGCAGCCGGCCACTCATGGGGCACAAGGTAAAAGGGAGGTGTGGGCCTTTTTAAAAAAAAAAAATTATGCTGATTATGTCCTGCACTTTGAACGCGGGGACCGTGCCATGATCGGTCAGCCCAGCACTCTGCCTGAGCGCCAGGCTGTTGCAGCTTGGGCCCTTCTCTTTAATTCAGGGAGGAGCCCCTCCTACGTGGCTGCGCAACATGGCCCAGTGCGTAGCGCTGCACCCCGCTCCAGACACGTCCACCCCACTACCGCCCCAGAAAGGAAGTGGACGCATTCTTTTTCGCTCAACTTCCTTTCGGGGGTGGTAACCCCAATTTCTTGCGAGAGGCGAGACTTTTGAGTGTTACTGCCCCCAAACGGGATGCAATGGAACTTTTCTACCACAAAGTCTAAACAAATAGGCAACAACCCTTCTATAGAGTTACTTCTCCCTTAAACTCATTGGCCCGTAATTCATGGTCAGCGGCGAAGCAAGGTACTCGCCTCTGGCCTTAAAGAAAGCTGCTCACAGGGATCGCGCGATCACTGTGGCGAGAAGTTTGCCTTTTTCGATGTGTAATTGAATGCAGCGCTCTCTCATGGGTATTTCCTGTGAAGAGCTCCAGTGACGCCAACAAAATGTCTAAGCAGCCAATCATATTGAAGAATTCTGACAGACAGCAAACCAAATGAAAAGCTGCTTTTATCCAAACTTTTAAAAAATGTTAGAGAGCAAAATAAAGATTGGAGTCCTCACATGGGGATAAGGTAGAAGTTGAAATATCATGAACAAACTTTAAAAAAATGTTTTTAAGTTTTTAAATAATTGTAATTTATATCGAAATGGAGTAATTTGACACGCTACAAATATAAAAATTAGTTTTTCAGGGCCAGGACATATTTTAGCAGTCAATATTTTGTTGAAACCCCAGTTACACTATTCCAACATTTAATAGGGTATTTAATAGCGATATTACTGCAAAAAAGCCCAAGCTTTTGTCAGTTTCAGTGATTGCCGGCTTGGGGAAGGGGGGTGGAGGGGGGGGGGGGGGGGGCGGGTTGGGGGAGGGCTCCACAGCACAGCCTGTGTCAGAGCAGTGAATGACTGACCGCAACTTCAGGATTTTCATGTTTAGACGCGCATGTGCTAAATCCTGAAGTTACTGTCAGTTTCTGAGGAGTAATGACAATAAACACTGACAGTTCACCGTCATTACACTCTGCAAATTCCGGGCCAGTATCCTAACGTTTACATCATTCCGTTTATTATTGGAAACAAAGACAATGGAGTACTCTATAAATGGTTCGAGGTTGGTGCTAGCCCAGCTCTACAAAGCACAACTGGCACCAACAGGTCACAGCCATACCTCACTTTCTATTAGCGTTTAGGCTGGCTGCTTAAGTGGGTCACACAATTCAACAGGGACAATGATACAAGACTCATAGATTAAGAATGAGATTATAGTTAAATGGAATTCAAACCATGCAGAAAGTGATGTAATTGGATCCCAATTAACCTCAGTTTTACCAGGTATTCCAAAGGATAGACAGGTTTTCCAGGAATTCTAAAGGGTACCATTTCATAACATTGCAAAATAAATAAAAAGCATCTATGGACTAATCCCACTGTTCTTTCCTCTTTCTCTTCCTTTTCGGAGCCAATTTAATTCTAGTTCAAACATTATCACTGGTAATCAAAATCACTTAACTTAAAGCATCGCAAGATGCTGAATCTTAGCCTCTCTCCCTGTCACCCACGGCCCAGTGGCTAAATACATTGCATGGTGTGCCTCTGCTTCCTACAGATAAGGAGGATTGCAAGTTCAAACTACATTTTATTTACGTTAGCCTCATTTAAGGTGGTAATGATGTTGCTACAAAGGGAGTGGATCTCCCAACTAAGGAGATGAAAAAGAAACAATTTAGCAGCCGGTAACAATGGTGAATATTCTCCCTGTGTGTACAGTTAAAGAAAAAATATTTCTCTAAATTGTCACTGGTTTATTACAATATAGTAATATAAATTTTCCTCAACATTATACAGACAGAAAAATACCTCCTTTGCCTCTTTGGTTTATTATACATGCTGATGAATTTGGTCGAGATTATTTTTCTTTATTCATTGATTGAATTATAATACTGTTACAAAATAAATTTAGCAGTCTAACATCATATTGGGCCCAAGTTTCCACAAGAAAAAAAACCTCGGTAATCTCCACCGACTTACAGGTCCTGTGGCACTCGGCGCAGCCAGCACGAGCTGTGGGGGGGCGGAGCCAGGTCCCTGCGCTGAAAACAGTGCCAGGACCTCTGCACATGCGCGCTACAGTCGGCACGCAAGTGCAGTAGCTCCAGGCGCCGAACTGTGTGGGAGGGGCCCGAAGCACGCAGCCCCTAGCCCTGGCCCAATGGCCTCACTGGGGCTGTGTGAATGAGGCTCCTCCCACGGCCAGCTCCTGCTCCCCGCCCGACCAGACCCAACACTCGCTCCCCCCCGCCCACCAGACCCGACCCGACACCCGCTCCCCCCCCCCGACCCGACACCCGCTCCCCCCCGCCCCGACACCCGAGACCCGCTCCCCCCCCGCCCTGACACCCGAGACCCGCTCTCCCCCCCCCCGCCCCGACCCGACACCCGAGACCCGCTCCCCCCCCCACCCCGACAGAGACCCGACACCCACTCTCCCCCCCCACCCCGCCCCGAGGCCCGCTCCCCCCCCCCGACCCGACACCTGCTCCCCCCACCCCCCCTCCCCTCCCTCCCTCTCTCTCTCTCCCTCCCCTCTCTCTCCCCTCCCTCCCTCCCTCCCCTCTCTCCCTCCCTCCCTCCCCTCTCTCTCTCCCTCCCTCCCCTCTCTCTCTCCTCCTCCCTCTCTCTCTCCCTCCCTCCCTCTCCCTCCCTCCCTCCCTCCCTCCCCTCTCTCTCTCTCTCTCCCTCCCTCCCTCCCTCCCCTCTCTCTCTCCCTCCCTCCCCTCTCTCTCCTCCCCTCTCTCCCTCCCTCCCCTCTCTCTCCCTCCCTCGCTCAGCGGCACGAACAGCTGCAGAATTCTCCCTGGCTGAAGCACTTTCACACAGGTAGGAAGATGGTTTATTTAATCTTTTTCTTGGCTTATAAAGGTTTATTCAGGTTGGATTTATTTGTATAATATTTGTAGAAGTATAAATAAGGATTTATTGTCAAATTTAATGAGTTCCCTTCCCCCCCCACCTCGTTCTGGGCGCCTAATTTGTAACCTGCGCCTGATTTTTAATGTGTAGAACAGGTTTTTCAGTTCTACAAAAATCTTCACTGGCGCCATTCTACTTTAGTTTGGAGTACATTTTCACCTGTGGAAACTTTCAAAATCAGGCGTCAGTGGCCGGACACGCCCCCTTTTGAAGAAAAAATTCTGTTCTAAACTAGAACTGTTCTACCTGACTAGAACTGCAGAAAAAAAAATGTGGAGAATTGCGATTTCTAAAATAGTCCGTTCTCCACCAGTTGCTCCTAAAAATCAGGCACGAATCATGTGGAAACTTGGGCCCATTATTCCAATAGTTTAATGCATTACATAAGGTCGGAAGACCTGGCTGTAGAACACAAGTGACAATAAAATTACCACAAACCTTATCCTGAGATATGACTTTGTCACTTTTTTCCCAAGTCATATAATGAATTCCTCGGAGTCGAGCCAAATCCAAATAGCAGCGCTCATCTTCACAGTTATACCTGAAGAAAGAACTTGCATTTATGTAACATCGTATCAAATCCTCAAAATGTTCCAAAGTATTTCACAACCAATTCATTCATTTCACAGTGCAGTCAATGTTGTTATGTAGGCAAATGCAGCAACCATTTACATGCAATTAGATCCAACAAATGGTGAGATAATTGATGAGTTAGCCTATTTTTGGTGGTGGTTGAGGGAGAAACATTGGTCAGGACACCAGACGAGCTCCCTGTTGTTCTTTAACTAATGCTGTTAGAACTTTTACATCCACTTGTACCACTGCAACAGGCAGACAAAGCCTTGGTTAAACATCTCATCGTAAGATGGCACCTCCAACCATGTAACACTCCTTCGGCATTGCATGAAGCATCAGTCTAGATTTTGTGCTTAAGTCCTGGAATGTGACTTGAACCCACAACCTTCTGACTCAGAAGTAAAAGGCCACCAAATGAAACAAGTTGACACACTGGCAAAGCACTACACAATTACTGTAATGCCTGTTATAATGCTTTGGCTGTACTGGCCAAGAAAAAAAATGTACCACAGGGCCAGGCTCTGCTCTACATAGTTTGATTGTGGATGGTCAACTCTAAGCCAAATGGCATTAACAACATAAAGAAGGAGTATAAGAAAAATGCTGTAGACATTGCTGCACAAGAAAACAGAAAATTTATCAGTAGATAACTAATGTGTGTATTGCAATTTTCTAACTTAAAATATACTCAACTTCTCCACCCCTCTTTTGCTTTACTTTGTGCGGTACGTTGTTTTGCATCTTCGTGGGTAAACAAGCTGGCAATCTGTTCCATTGCCAATTGCCACTCTTGGACAACTGGTAGGTTCCACGTAAGAACAGCTAGATTGCAACTTCCCACTTCATTTTCTTGCCTGCCGTGGGAAGGTGATTTACCTATTTTGGCGCCTCTATGCGCCACCCATTTTACACAAATACTTATTAACAGGTGTGGATCAAGCTCTTCCAATGACTTACTGGGTAGATGAACATCTGGTGTAATACTGAGTGAACAAGATCAGGTGGATCTCAGGTTTGATCCCTGATCTTTGCTGAATGAAATGATCCCAAACTGGGATTGCAGTTAGACTGCTACAGTGGGCCTCGGCACCCCTGAGCTAAGGAGGGGAAAAGAAAAAAAAAAAAAATCGATCTGGGTTCGTGGTCCTGATCACCGTCAGTTACATGCTGGAAAGTGTTCATGTATGGACAGTAGTGTGAACATTAGTTGCAATGTGCACAGTTAAATAACGTTCTGATATTAACTGCATAGACCAGGTGAGTCCCAACTACGACCCTCGTCAATTTGGCCCTCAAAGACCAGGGACTCAGTCCTATTTATGCTTATATTTCTTATTGCTAGTTTGTCCTTTTAGAATTTCGTGGGCCTGGAGGTTTGAAAAGTTGGTTTTGTGGTTTTCCCTCATTGGTGGATATATGATAAATCAGAACACCGTGACGTGTTAGTATCAGCAAACTGAGATACAGTAAACTCTCGTTTACCCAGATACGAATGTAACGGAAAACCCACCGTAATGGAATTAAAAATATTGCGAGATTCGGCAATTTAACTGTCACACACGTGAATATCTCGCTCACTTCAACTATCGCAAACGAGGACAGGTTGCTCAGTTACACATAAATTGTCGCAGGCGTGGACTTCTTGCTCACTTTTCAACTGTCACACACATTGAAAGTGGTTCATTGCAACGCATCAGTCTGTCGAGTGTACTTGTTCAAAACACCCCGAAATCAAACAATTTAAAATTCCTTCTGATAGCACTAAAAGCAAATGCAGCATTAGGAAACGAAAAGTATTGAACATTCAGCAGAAATTAGAAATTAGAAAGAAGTCTGAAGCTGGCAGAAGTGTGCGTACCTTGATGGATGAATATGAAGTTGGATCATCAACAATTTATGATATCAAGAAGCAAAAGAAAGATTTAGAAAGTTTCACCGCTGCTTCTGAATCTCCTGTGAAGGCAATGTCCCGCAAGAATTTGCGAAAGCTGAAACTTGACAAACTAGACTAAGTGCTTTGTGAATGGTTTTCTTTGAAATGGTCTGAAGGTGTGGCAATTTCAGGGCCAATGATTACATCAAAGGCCAAGGACTTCAAGATGAAAATGAATTTAACTGAAGAGTGCATTTTCTCAGAAGTGCATTGGCTCACACGTTTTAAGCATTGCCATGGCATTCGCCAGCTGGATGTGACAGGCGGAAAAAAATAATTTATTTAATTATGTTCTCGTTCAAATAACATGAACTAAATCTTTGTTTTATTTATTCGACCGTAAAAATTTAGCACTTGTCGATTATTTGTTTTATATTTCGAAAGTTTATGAATCGATTTTCAATCTGAATAGCTCATTGGAAAGAGCGGATCAAGATCGATATGATACGATATATAAAATGTTTCGTGGGTGGTGCTATCACCTTCAAATATTAACTTTAAAATGTAAACTCGTCCAATCGGAAAATTTGTTTACCCAGAGTTGCCGAATCCCCAAACAATCCGGGTAAATGAGAGTTTACTGTATATGCAACTAAGGGTCACGTGGATTTAAACTTTATATGTGGTTCCCATGGCTCCATGGTACACACCGATGTGACTCACAAAAACAGAAAGCTTGGACACCTCTGGTCTAAGCACATACTTGCAGGAGCAAGGTACAGGAGGGCTGCTGGCACTCATAGGCCGCAAGTTTCGCCATGATTTGCTCCTGATTTTTTAGGAGCAACTGGTGTAGAACAGAGTATCTTTGAAATCGGAATTCTCGCCATTTAGTTTGCTCCAGTTCTAGTCAGTTAGAACAGTTTCACTTTGGAACAGAATTTTTTTTTCAAAAGGGGGCGTGTCCGGCCACTTACGCCTGTTTTCAAAATTTCGTCAGTGAAAACTTACTCCAAACTAACTTAGAATGGAGTAAGTGAAGATTTTTGTACGCTCGAAAAAACCTTGTCTACACTTTAGAAAATCAGGCCTAGGTTACAAATCAGGCGTAGGGAATGGGGAGGGGGGGTTTAAAGGGAAGTTTACAAATATTAAACACTTTAGTTTTACAAATAAAGAGCCATCGTCAATAATAAATGATAAAAACATCAATAAATCAACCAATAAATCAATCAAAAAAAAATAAGAAATAATATATTTTTTTTTTAAATCAATAAAACAAAATGTTTTCTACTTACTGACTGCAGCACCAGGAGCCCTCCAACAGCGTGCTGGGATGCCCCCCCAGTGTGTCTCTGTCAGTGTCTCTATATCTCTGTCTGTGTGTGTGTGTCTCTCATTCTCTGTCTGTCAGTGTCTGTGTTTCTGACAGCGAGGGGTGGAGGGGAAGGAGGGAAGGGGGAGGGATGGGGGAGAAGGGGGAGGGGGGAGAAGGAGAAGGAGGAGGAAGGGGGGGAGGAGGAGAAAGGGGTGGGGAGAAAGAAAAAGGGGGGGGAAAGGAGATGGGGGGGAAAGGAGATGGAGGGGGAAAGGAGATGGGGGGGGAAAGGAGATGGGGGGGGAAAGGAGATGGGGGGGAAAGGAGATGGGGGGGAAAGGAGATGGGGGGGGAAAGGAGATGGGGGGGAAAGGAGATGGGGGGGGAAAGGAGATGGGGGGGGAAAGGAGATGGGGGGGAAAGGAGATGGGGGGGAAAGGAGATGGGGGGAAAGGAGATGGGGGGGAAAGGAAATGGGGGGGAAAGGAGATGGGGGGGAAAGGAGATGGGGGGGAAAGGAGATGGGGGGGAAAGGAGATGGGGGGGAAAGGAGATGGGGGGGAAAGGAGATGGGGGGGAAAGGAGATGGGGGGGAAAGGAGATGGGGGGGAAAGGAGATGGGGGGAAAGGAGATGGGGGGGAAAGGAGATGGGGGGAAAGGAGATGGGGGGGAAAGGAGATGGGGGAGAAAGGAGATGGGGGGGAAAGGAGATGGGGGGGAAAGGAGATGGGGGGGGAAAGGAGATGGGGGGGAAAAGGAGATGGGGGGGGAAAAGGAGATGGGGGGGAAAAGGAGATGGGGGGGAAAAGGAGATGGGGGGGAAAAGGAGATGGGGGGGAAAAGGAGATGGGGGGGAAAGGAGATGGGGGGGAAAAGGAGATGGGGGGGGAAAGGAGATGGGGGGGGGAAAGGAGATGGGGGGGGGAAAGGAGATGGGGGGGAAAGGAGATGAGGGGGGGAAAGGAGATGAGGGGGGGAAAGGAGAAGTGGGAGGGAGGCAGGGCCCGTCCCCAGCACCAGATTTACAGGTAGGTGGCGTTGGGTCGGGTCGGGGGGAACGCGGGTCAGGGTTGGGGGGGGTGGTGGGAGGGAGGTCGGGGGGAGGGAGGGAGAGGGAGGTCAGGTCGGGGGGAGGGAGGTCAGGTCGGGTCCAGTCGGGGGGGGGGGGGGAAGCGGGAGTCGGGTCGGTGTCGGTATCGGGTCCGGTCCGGAGACGGGGGGGGGGGAGAGCAGGAGTCGAGTCGGGTCCAGTCCGGGGGGTCGGCCGGGGGGGGGGGGGGGGGAGGGGGGGGAAAAGAGAGAGCGGGAGTCAAGTTGGGTCCAGTCCGGGGGGTCGGGGGGGGGGGGGGGGGGAGCGGGAGTCGGGTCGGTGTCGGGTCCGGTCCAGAGGGGGGAAGCGGGAGTCGGGTCGGGTCCAGTCTGGGGGGTCGGGTCGGGTCCGGGGGCGGTGGGGGGGGGAAGCGGGAATCGGGGTCGGGGTCGGGTCCGGAGGCGGGGGTCAAGTCGGGTCAGGAAGAAGCAGGAGCTGGGCGTGGGAGGAGTCTTATTCACGCAGCCCCAGTGAGGCCATTCGGCCAGGGCTAGGGGCCGTGTGCTTCGGCCCCTCCCACACAGTTTTGGGCGCTTGGAGCTACTGCACATGCACGCCCGCTGTAGCGCGCATGTGCAGTGGTCCCGGCACTGTTTTCAGCGCAGTGACCTGGCTCCGCCCCCTACAGCTCATGTTGCGCTGCGCCGAGCTGCAAACATCCTGCAGGGAGCTGGAGAATCTGGAAGTTTTTTTTAGGTGCACTTTGTGGCGCGAAAAACGGGCGTCCAGGTCGGGACTGCGCCGTTCTAGGCGCGGCTCGAAACTTGGGCCCATAGAAACATGGGAACAAGAGTGACTGTCTTAATAAGAACATAAGAAATGGGAGCTGGAGTAGGCCATACGGCCCCTCGAGCCTGCTCCGCCATTTAATACGATCATGGCTGATCCGATCATGGACTCAGGTCCACTTCCCTGCCTGCTCCCCATAATCCCTTATTCCCTTATCGGTTAAGAAACTGTCTATCTCTATCTTAAATTTATTCAATGACCCAGCTTCCACAGCTCTCAGAGGCAGTGAATTCCATAGATTTACAACCCTCAGAAGAAATTCCTCCTCATCTCAGTTTTAAATGGGCGGCCCCTTATTCTAAGATTATGTCCCCTAGTTCTAGTCTCTCCTATCAGTGGAAACATCCTCTCTGCATCCACCTTGTCAAGCCCCCTCATAATGTTACATGTTTTGATAAGATCAACTCTCATTCCAATGAGTAGAGGCCCAACCTACTCAATCTTTCCTCATAAATCAACCCCCTCATCTCTGGAATTCACCTAGTGAACCTTCAAGAAAGGAAGGGATAAAAGGGGAGAATTATTTGCTAAAAAATGAAATAGCAAATGCAGCTAATATCTTACGGAGACACTAGATTGGGCAAATCTAATCTTGTAATCTACCATTCACCTGCTTTACTGGAATTATGTGCAAACACAGTTCAATCACTTAAGTGTTTTTTTTAAGCATGTACATTAACAAGCGTTCGGTATTGCCAGATAAAAATGTAGTGTAGTTAAATAATATTATGCAGAAAAGCCGTATTAGCACATGAAAATTTTACTGCAGCACAGATGTTTACAAGAATATTAAAAAAATGAAATACCTACAATTCAAAAATGACAGCCCAGTCAGGTAGAAAAAGCAGGTGAGTCAGTCCAGCTCCGTGTATGGAGATAAAAATGTCTGAATTGTGCGTTATTTTCAGTTGCTCTAAAAATCGAATGTCTCTGAGAGAATAAAAGATGACAAAGTAAAGACTACACTATACAGTAAAATCTAATCTAATTAACAGTGGTCACACACATGCAACTAAAAATCTGTTTAGTCTCTTTCACCCCTCACGATTTTTCACTTTCTCATTTCTTAATGTAGTGAGGCAATGAAAGAAAATAGATTTAGAAACCATTTTGATTCACGATAATGCAGGCCAGAATTTTCCCAGCCCTGCGAGTGCGGGTTTGGAGTCAGGTTCGCTGTCAAAATAACCCTGATTGACAGCGGGGTGGAAGTCCGCTCTGAACCTGCCTCCGTGTCAGTTTCGCTAGTGTGGGGTCTGCCTACGGATCGCAGACCCGACACCAAGCGGCGGGCCAGTCAATTAAGATGCTCAGGAGGTCATTTAAAAGGTATTTAAAAGGATTTTATCCAGGCACTTATCATTTTACCTAGTTTTCAACGAGTTTGACGTGCTTCGGGCTTCACACCAGGTAAGTGTGTTGGGTTCTCAGTGACTCTCCACTGCTTTGGCTAGTTGACAGCTGCAGAAGTGGCATAAAAGCTACCATTTTACAGCTGTCCACTTTCCAATTTCAGAAGCTGAAGCCTTCAGTATGCAGTTTGGAAGTGTTTGCAGTGAACTCTATTCACTGTCACCTTCTTGGAGCAAACTCGCTCACCATTGACAGATCGCTTCTGTCATCTCAACCTCACCTGCCATCTATTCCAGCAGCATTGGTGCCCTTGAAAATATTTCATCTTGGTCCTCAGAATCCCACCACAATCAGCCCCAATACCAACATCAATAAACACACCAGCGTCACCAACAACAACAACAACCTTCTCTGCAATCACCTGATGCTGCACAGGACATCAGCACCTGACCACATTGCTGCCCGGGAGGCCAACGATGGCCTCACCATGGCCACATTTACTTCAGATGATGCGGCAGGTTGGCACCACCCCACACCAGCACCATAAAACATCCCTGCAATACCCAAGCCATTCCTTTCATACTCATCACCATTGTGCAGGTTATCCTTATGTCTGAGCATTCACTACAACTCACTAAGCCACTTCCAAAAGGTGCACACATATCTGTCCAAGAACACAAAGTGTTCAAAATAAAGATTTCAATGTTTGACAACACATTAGCAAAAACTCTACATGAACATTAGTTAAAACACCCAAGTGCCTACTCTTGTGTGTTAGTTGCTATGATTGGGCAAGGATGAGGATGAGTGTGAGGGGTGACGAATGAGATAGGGATGTGATAATGTAGATAGAGAGGGATGGGTGGAGTTGCAAGGTAAGTTGGTGTAAGTAAGGATGTGCAGGAGTAGGTTAGGGAAGGCAGAGTGATGGGGAGGTGATGAGTGGCACAGCAGGATGAGATCGAGTGTGGCTTTGCGGTAACGTTCCGTGATCTACTGAGATCATTGAAAGGTTTGCGCCACTGCAGCCTGGTCCTCCTGACATCCCTGCTTGTTGCTTCCTGTGCAGTGTGCAACCAGGCTGCGTTGGTTGTCTGGGGAGGTCTCTTCCGTCCATTTAAAGGGAAGAGAACCTCCCTATGTGCTGTGACTCCCTCCATAAGCATCTGGAGGGAGTCATGGGAGAGCCTGGGTGAAGCCGTGCACCTTTGTGCAGTGCTTGTCAGTGTTTGCAACACCTCAATGCTGTAGAACACTGACAGACTAACTTTAAAAAAAAGTTGCCCATGGTCCCTTCAAGGAAACCGGCTGATGACACCTCATCAGATAAAGTCTTCAGATCCGCTTCCTTTTAATTGGCTGGGAACCTTGCAGGGAGGGCTTAACAAGCCCAATCAAAGTAAAATTGTGTTGAGAGGGCGGGATGGAGCCGGGAGCGCGTTCCCCACAAGCCACCAATGCCAGCCGCACCGGTCTCACCACTTTTGGCGAAATCGCAGCCAAGGTGTCTAATGCTAAAGCACAAAACACCAAACACTACCAATTGCCAGTCTTTATGAAGAACTTTTCAAAGTTAATTTCAAACAAAATAAAGCTATGAATTTTATTCAGCACAACATTCTCTATAATGGTATACTATTTAGCTTCAAAACAATCTACTGTTCCGATTTTATTTGGATTTCTGTGAAAATGATAGTTCAGTGTATGTCCAATAATTTCAATATACATCCAGATACATCAAAGCTGCATGCGTTTTGAGAAGATTAAGGTGAATGGAATGATAAATAAGATACTATATTTGGTGTGAAATTGCACTTGCAAAGTGAAGTTAGGCTGAAAAAAAGCATAAAACATTTTGTTTAAGGGATTCTGATTGAAAAGCTAATTGTGATTCCAGTATGGATAACATTACAGGGCTTTTTTGGAGAATGAAAATCATAAAAGTATAATACAATGAAATACAGTACATTTTGATGCTGTGATCACAAAGAGCTATATCGCAGTACACTCCAAACAAATTAATTTATCTGTCAATTTCATGTTTTATTTTTTTTTAAATTGAACAAGCTGATTTTTCAAAACTGAAAACAAATATAGAATAGTAAGTTTTAAGAAATTCAATTAAACTTTAGAACACTGGCTCATTTAATGATGAAAGCTTTACATTTTTGAGAATATTAAAAGATCCAACAATATTTTTTTTAAACTAAGCTTACAGAGCGTTCTAGAAAGATATTATAGCAGGGAAGTTATATATTAGAAAACTTACAAATTGACAGTTAGCCTGGTAGATAGCTACAACATTTCAAAGTTGGTCAATTGGCCATACACAGTGCAATCTTGACCAAGATTTTCCCACAGGCTTCCCATACTGTGGCCCAGAAATTGCGGTCGGAGGCTTCCCACGGGTGTCTCCGACCTGAAAAATTTCTACAAATCTAACTGGTGGTCCAGGAGGTTTGGAAACTTCTAGTCCTCCAGGGACTTGGGCGCTTTGTACGCGTCTGTGGGATCACCTGGGCCGGCCCAACCAATCCAAGTAGGGATATTCCCATTCATACTTAGTGATTCTGTATGGAATCACTATAAGTATGAATGGGAATGCACCCAAAAACACACACTTAAAATAATTTTTTTTTTTTAAATATCACATTTTAAATCAAAATGGACTTTAATTAATTATTTAAAACAAAAATGTAATTTTTTGAAAAATGTACATATTTTAAAGGGTCTAAAAAGTAAACTGACCTTATTTACAGGATTTTAAATATTTAAATTATTTTTAAAATTTTATTTTTCTGTCCTTTAAAAGTTTTATGCTGACAAAAGCAGGCCTAAGAAGTAGTAAGAATTTCAAGGGCATTCGCTGGGCAAATAGCCTAACTCTCCGCCCGCAGAGACCCTTTACTTCCGGATGCGTGCGACAGATCGCAAGTTCCGGGTTTCGGCGCATGCGCTTCGCATGCCTAAACCCGGAACTTGAGGGGGCCCTATGGGCGCAGGTGCACCTCATATGCAGCCGTAGGGGCTGAAAATTCAGGGCCTGTATGTTTTTGAAGCTGTGTGATGGCTATGCCGTCTTTGGAAAAAAAGGAATTGACTAGTTGAAAGGCCCTTCCTAGAATGACAATCAAGGAGCTGAATCGACTGTGTCCATCCCATTCACCAAACCAGCAGGTTCATGTTGATGGGGAGAGGAGGGAAGACCTAACTAAGGAGATGAAATGATTCCATGTCTTAGAGCTAACATACACAAAGTGCAACGTAACTGTAGTAAGTTTTATTAGGATATATCTTCTGAGTTAAATGCCATAAAGCAATTAAAGCCTAAAAGGTCCTCAGTAATGACCCCAGAAAGGACCGTGTTTATGCTACAGGCATTCCTTACTAGTATGAGGATCCATTATCCCTAACTCAGACCACTTAGTCAACACCTAATGGAAGATAAAGATGTCACTTCTCCTCATCTGTACGAAAAAAAACTATTTAGACATGCAAGATCAGTGGCAGGGGAGGGGGACAAAGTCTGTTGTGTCATGCTTCAGTGATTCAATGACAGCCACAGAAGTCGAGATTTGAGATCTGATTCTCAGAAGGGGGTGAGACCTTCTGGGACCAATGTCATACCGATTGGTTAAGTAAATGTGGGGACACCTCCCTGTTGCTTTCACCCCTTCCCCTTCCATCCAAGAACCACGATAGGGTTCCCCTTTCCCTCACCTTTCACCCCACCAACCTTCACATTCAACAGATCATCCTCCGCCATCTTTAGCGTGATCCCACCACCAAACACATCTTCCACTCCCTTTTTAGCATTCCAAAGGGACCACTCCCTCTGCGATATTGTGGTCCACTCCTCAATCACCCCTAACAATCCCTCCCCTTCCCACGGCACCTTCCTGTGCAAGCGCAGGAGATGCAACACCTGCCCTTTTACCTCCTCCCTTCCCACTGTCCAGAACCCCAAACACCCCTTTCCAGGTGAAACAGTGATTTACTTGTACTTTTGGCAATTTAGTATACTGTATTCGCTGCTCACAATGTTGTCTCCTCTACACTGGGGAGACCAAACATAGATTAGGTGACAGCTTTGCGGAACACCACTGTTCAGTCCGGAAGCGTGACCCTGAGCTTCCGGTCGCCTGTCACTTTAATTCCCCGCTCCACTCCCACCCTGACCTTTCTACCCTCGGCCTCCTGCACTGTTCCAGCGAAGCTCAACGCTAGCTTGAGGAACAGCACCTCATCTTTCGATTAGGCACTTTACAGCCTTCTGGACTCAACATCCAGTTCAGAAAATATTCAGACGGTTATCTCTGCCTCTATTTTTCCAGATGGCAGCTGTTGAGGATTCTGCCATTCCCATTTACACCTCTTTTAGACTTATCTTTTGTTTTTTTTACTTGTCCCATTACCATCTACTTTTGCTTTGTACTATCATACTTTTTTGTCATTTAATCTCTTCTGCCTTTCACCCTATCACAGACCTTCCCTTTTGTTCTTTCTTCCCCTCCCCCATTTCCCTGCCCCTGCACTTGCTTAAAATCTGCTACATCTCTAACTATTTCCAGTTCTTACGAAAGGTCATCGACCTGAAATGTTAACTCTGGTTCTCTCTCCATGCCTGACCTGCTGAGTTTTTCCAGCATTTACTGTTTTTATTTCAGATTTCCAGCATCTGCAGTACTTTGCTTTTGTATTAAGAGTAAAAGACCGAATTAGCTTGTTAGGCTGTACCAGCCAGTTCTTGAACTATTTGATTGACTAGCTGTTCAAAGCAAACTGGCTGTTCAAAGCTGTTAACTTGTCAGCTATCTAAGGAATTACTCTTATAGTAATGTTCCCAATGTGTAACCTCACATTCTGGCCTCATCTATAGTTAATTAATTTTTTTTTAATTTTAATTTTTTTTAAAATCCAATTTCTTTCCAGATCAACTCTAACGCCAAAGATCACTTTGCGCCAATACATTTGATCTTAGGCCAAAAGGCCGAGAGGCGAAGTTGCACCGTTCCTGGAAATATTGCAATACCAGGTCGGTGCATGGAGTGGACGGGGCAAGCCCCTGATCCAGCTCCCTGTCCAAAAATCAATTCAATATCATGTCCCCATAGGGGATATTAAACTGATAAGAACAGATTTTTTTTTTAATTCGTTGCCAATCTTTCCAATTCTTTGTCAAATCACAAACGCCAGAGGTCACCTTGCACACATCAAGGATCACTCTGCGCCAATGCTCTTAGTCAAAAGGCCTAGAGCCACTGCACCGTTCCTGGAAGTACTGCAATACCAGGTTCGTGCCATGGAGGTGGATGGGTCAGGCCCCCCACACACCTCCGTGGAGGTGGATGGGTCAAGCCACCCCACCCACCTCCTATTACCAAAAAGCATAGGAGAACCACCTTCCTGATCCAGGGAGAACCACGTTGGGGTCATGGTTACTCGCCTGTCAGGTCAGTTACGCATGATCTTAGCCAAAAGGCCGAGAAGTGATAATTAATGACCCCCGTCCATTGATACAGTGAATTGCCTGTGTAACATTTGCTACTCATTCTGTGGAGCAGCATTGTCCATTAATGATTTACTACTCAACTGTTAGGTAATGTTGGTCACACTTATGCGCTTCTATTAAGCGTTCGTTTACCAAATTTTAAGTGTAAGCTGTGAATTGTGGCCAACAAATAGTGTTTAATGAATGACTTGTGGTCTAGCTTCTTCCTTGTTGGTTCATCAAGAAAGAGTTAATTCACTCAGTCAGCAGCTTAAAGGTAACCTAATCAAGGGTTGGTAAATTAAATTAAGGTTCGATAGTTAGCCGAGCTGAGTCAGGCACCATTTGTCTCTAGACCTGGGTTGTTGGATAAAACCCCAGACGGTTCCTTAGTAAGGAGTTAAAGGAGAGAATTAAGGATTCGTCTGTTTCCTCGGCATAAAAAAAAATATATATATATATATATTTGTCAGGATACCAAAACCCAGCTTTCTTACACATACCCTGCTGGAAGGAGTAGGTATGGAGGCTTCCTGTGAGATGGCCTGTGCTGTTCCTACTGGGGCTTGCTTGCTTTCAGGTTGTTTACTTGCAACAAAGGCAGCTGCAGGCAAGGGGTTGTCAGTGACTTGAGAGCTCCCACTTGTTGCTGTGCTTCTTGCTGTATATGCCTGTTGGCGGTCCAATCTACATGTCAACCACTGCTCTCTGAGTACAGAGCATTGCAGTGCCACGAGGACTCTGAATCTCTCACGCTTGTTTCAACAAAAACAACAACTTGAATTGATATAGTGCCTTTTAATTTAGCAAATCATTCCAAGGTGCGTTATCAAACTAAATTTGACACTGAGCCATATAAGGAGATGTTAGAATAGGTGACCAAATAGGTTTTAAGGAGCATCTTAAAGGAGGAGAGAGAGGTAGAGTGGTGGAGAAGCTTAGGAAGGGAATTCCAGAGCCTAGGGACCAGGCATCTGAAGACATGCCCGCAATTAAAATTGGGGTTGTGCAAGAGGCCAGAATTGGAGGAGTGCAGAGATCTCAGAGGGTTATAGGAAATGTTCCTTTTGAGTTGTGCGGCCGCACGGCGACCTGCAGCAACCATACAGGCCGCTCAGCGGCTTTTCAATTGGAATAACTGCACATGCACGAACATTTGAACAGGCCCCGCAGCCACTTAAAAGAGTCTCTCCCCCAAAAAAGAATTGCAGGGAACATTGGTTGTCGAGCTGAAGGAGATGGTGGGGGGCGGACAAGACCATGGAGGGATTTGCAAACAAGGATGAGAATTTTAAAATTGAGGCAATGCTGGACCGGGAGCCAATGTAGATCAACGAGCACAGGGGTGATGGGTGAACAGGACTAGGTGAGTGTTAGGAAATGGGCAGCAGAGCATAGGATTAATTCAAGGTTATGGAGGGTGGAAGAGGAGAGACCAGACAAGAGAGTATTGGAATAGTCGTGTCTAGAGGTAACAAAGGTATGAATAAGGGTTTCATCAGATGAGCTGAGGCCAGGGTGAAGGTGGGCAACGTTATGGAGGTGGAGTAGGCAGTCTTGCTGATGGAGCGGATGTGTGGTTGGAAGCTCATCTCAGGGCCAAATATGGCACCAAGGTTGTGAACGGTCTGGTCCAGCCTCAGACAATGAAGCCAGCCATTATTACATCTTGGATTTGATGCCAGTTATTATTGCGCCCTAAATTTTGGACACAGAGTCTTCGACAGCAGTGCATGCAAGTAATACTAAAACTATGCTTTCTGCTTGCATTGCTGATGTGTCCCCTGCTGATACTGCTCAAAGCCAGTAAGCAGAAAACAACTACTTAAATTGTACCAACTGCTTAAATTGTGTCCTGCAAGGATGCAAGTGAGCAGTATACCCATTCATGCTTCCGAAGTAGAATCACAAAGTGACACAACAGAACCCGTGTCAATGTCAACTGCAAGCACTCTTTCCCCAGTCACCACCTCTTCTTCCAAATCACTAAAACCCTTTGACTATGCCTCTCTGAGCTGGTGAATGCTTGCAGTAGAGATGCTATTGAGTGTTGGGATGAGAAGACGTGGTTTGCTGCTCCTAGAATTGTTGTGTATCTGTAACAAGAAAAGTGTACGTGATAATTTAATGTGCATAATCTGGCATGTTGTTCTTGCTACAGAAACATAAATGGCACATTTCACAGCACAAACAACAGGGCTTATGAAACCTCTCCTCCAGCCACAATTGTACAGCTTTCTAGATGATGGAAGTAAGAGATTTGGACTTCTGAGTCCCTCCTCCAGGTTGCACTTTTTGCCTTCTGTTGAAGGTGGTCTTTTTCCATGGGAAGATGGAAATTTGCATTAAAGGAGCAAATATTTTGTGCTGTGTGCTTCTGATGTTGCAATGCCAGAACATAAACCATGCTCATCACTTCCCTTTGTGTTGCATTTGCTGGAGCGGGCAGGGAAGCGGAGCTGAGTCCCATGATCGGATCAGCCATGATCTTATTAAATGGTGGAACAGGCTCGAGGAGCCATATGGCCGACTCCTGCTCCTATTTCTTATGTTCTTATAAACATATTTGTATACTGAGGTACTTAAGCAAACTTGTCTGACACCAATAACTTACTTTGATTGGTATCAGTAACTACTTACATATATTTTAGCCTCCATATATAGTAAGCTACATTTATTCACAATCACTCGCATTTCTCACTTGAATTTTTTTTTAAAGTCTGATGGCTTCTTCAAAATATCCTTCCAAACTCTCCTGGTACAGATCTCCGCACTGACCTCCTGTGTCCTGGCCTCTAGGCTTGCTTCACCTCTGGGGGTCAGTGGTTTACCCCTCCTCTCTATAAAGAGCACTTTTCTGTGCACTCATGACCTGCAGATCTTGGTCCATAAATTTGCCATCTATGCTCTCTCTCAAGACTTTAGGCACGACATGCTATTTATTCGGCTCAGTGATTGTACAACTAGTTCAGTAGCATTGGTGCAAGCACTTTCCTGACTGGCCATTAAGTTGTATTTTTCTAATGCACCCGAGCTTCCAGGAAGCACAATAAGTAAAGCTGGGTATTCCTATGAGTATGTTAAAAAGAGAGAACAATTTTAACCCCCGTCTGAGGCAGTGCCTGGGCACTAAGTAATTCTACCTCCAAAAAGTTAACAAAACATATAAATAGCAGAGGACCAAAATTCCCACTTTTGGATACAATGGGAATCAATTTCTCTATAAAATGTTGAGCTAACCAAATTGCAGAGAAGCGTGGCTTTGTAAAGTGCAAATTCTGTGAATGTAATTTTAGTGAGTTAATTACAGAGAAAAACAAACATTTTCCCTTCTTCATTGAGAAGGAAATGTTAGCACCCCTGCCCCCACCCCTAAGTTGTATGATGTTTAACACTTACTTGTAATCCACCACTCTGACATCAAATATAGTTACTGTCTTCAGTGCTTGCACCAGCTGAGGACAAAGTTAAAATATTTGCTATGTATTTAGCAGTTTAATGAGCTTTCAATATAATTTGAAAACTAGTTAACAAAAAGCTTTCTATAATTTATGAGCAATAAAATATTTAATACAGTGCATGGTCTTCAAAAATTAAACACAGCCATTATTATATAATGAGCACATCTCCCATGATATTGCTTGTGATAAGGTGAAGGATACGCAGTTTTATAACAATGAGATGTCATCAACAAAGTGTGACAGGGAAAATAATACAGTAGTGGGCCACACAGGAAATGCACATTATACACAAGACTTTTAATATATTTTATGTAATTAGTTTACTCCCCATGGTGTTGCACATAGGGAGTTAACACCAAGCGTCGCCCTCATACGTAGAAGCATTCGAGGGTGGAAGATAATTGGACCAGCATAATTCAGTCTCCATTTTAAATGCATGCATTTTTTCCTTATTTTTATATACTTTGCTTTTATATTATTGTTGCTAAATAACAAAACTTACAGCAATTTAGGAAGTAGAGTTGCATTGGAACACAAGAGTTTCTCTGCAGTATAGGCTGGTGAGCCATGAGATACAAAACCAAGGTCGGACATCATCACCATAGGCGGTCCCTCATATCGAGGATGACTTGCTTCCATGCCAAAAAGGAATGAGTTCGCAGGTGTTTCAATGAAGGATCTAATATTCCAGGTCCCGAACTACATCTTGAAGGGTGGAAGATGCCTATGCGTGGATTTTTTTAATGTGTGGTGGCCGTTGCACACTAGCCACCACACGGGCTTGGCCGAGCTAGGTCTTGGTCCAGTGGCAAAGATTAACCAAGACGACCGGAGACCAGCCCAGCTGCACGGATCTAGTGCGCACACATATCGCTGTGTGGGCTGGCCCGTGCTGCCTCTGGGCCCTCACTTCTTCTGGGCCCCGAACTCTCGCCTCTCCTGGGCCCCTCCTGCCAGCGGCAACACTGGCAGGAGGGTAAAGTTACAGCATGGCAAGTTTACATGGACGGCTTCCATTATAAATGTGGACATAGGAATTTATAATGGACAAAGTTGACAAGAAGTGCACAAAGAAGCAAGATTTTTTATATATATAGATGTAAAGTAAGTTGTGGAAGCAGGATAGTTTTTTTTGTTTGTTTTTCTAAATCTTCTCCTCTCCCCAAGGCGTTGAATCATGCTGGGTATTGTTCCAGACATTACAATCCTTCTGTATTTTGCCAATGTGAATATTCCTCGCATGAGCTTAGACAATGTGCATCAACAGAATATTTAACTGTGAACAACATCACTGTCAAGCCCACTCTTCCTCCCACCTGAGATCCACACATATACTCATTTTTCACCAGTTGCTGGATAGCAATTAGGAGTGAGAAACTTGAATTATTATTTCCCTCACTCGCTTGACCAATGGCCGTGACTGAGACCAGCCAACTCAGTACAAAGAGAGTTGTGAGGCAATTATAGGCATTTTGAAGGAGGCAATGAATGGGAGGAAACAGAAGAAAATGCAAGAATAGTAAACAAGGCCATATCTGACAACTACAGAGCCATTAGTCTCACCTCAATAATCGGAAAATTAATGCATTCAATAATCAGAAACAAAATGGAGCTGCAACTGCATGAAAATTCAATAATGACAGGCAACACTTGTTTAGAAGAGGCAGATTTTTGCTGACCAACTTCAATTATTTTTTCTTTGAGGTAGTCATCTTAAATTGAGAGTGGGACCCCCTCCCCCATTATGTAGTGTAGCTGACTTCCAAAAGGACTTTTATAAAGTATCTATGGTCAGAGAGTTTCAGTGGTAAGACAGACATTAATTGGTAACTAATTAAAAGGGGGAAAAGGAGTAATGAAAAGAGTATTTAGACTGCAACTGGAGGATATTGGGTGAGATATCTGTGTTGGACCCCTCTGATGTGTGGCATAAATAATTGGCCTGGAGTTACAATCTCAATGCAAGATAGTTAAATTTGCAGATGACACCAAGCTAGGGGACACCGCAAATTATACTGGATCCTCGGTTTTAATACTAAATCAGTTGAGTTCAAATCTTTGGAGGTCATGCTCAAACTGTGTGGTACTCTAGCCAAGCCGCAACTTGAGTACTGCATACAGTTTGGCTGCCACATCACCAGAAGGCCATCCAGGCACTAGAGGCAGTGCAAGGAGAGCAAAGTGAATCATTAATGCAAGGAATTAAAAACAGAAAATGCTGGAAATATTGAGCAGGTCAGGCAGCATCTGTGAAGAAAGGAAGGTAGAGTTAACATTTCAGGTCTTATGAGCCTTCGTCAGAGCCCGTTTGATATGGTAAGACTTCTCACTCTTAAAAGAAAAATCTCCGAGGTAATCTTGTAGAGGTACACAAAACTGTTATCGAGATAGAGAAATTAAACCTAAAACAATGCAGGGCATCAGGACTAGAGGACACAGATTGAGGGACAATTTGAAGGACAATTTTATGACGGGTATCAGGAAGTGTTTCAGAGGGTGATATTCAGCTAGAATTGGTTATCAGGAAAGGGTGGTTGAGGCGACGGCACTAGATTTATCTGAGAAACAGCTAGATGTTGTAAACCGGAAGATAGGAGGGTTGCATTCTGGAAGGATAATGAAATTGGCTAAAAGGCCTTTTCATTTGAACCTACCTTGTGAACCTGATCTATATGGCTCACTACCACACTCGATGATGCAGTTAGTCACTGAGCAGCAAACAGATTCTTTTTGTTTCAATGAAAGACTGCAAAACGTTTCAAAAATGGATACTTCACCTAAAATCAATAAATTGGTAGTCCATTAACAGATAACTACAGCAAGATTTTGTAGTCACCGGTATATATCTTAGACAAAAAATTGCTCCCTTTTACTACCTACCTCATCCTGATTTAAAATTCTGCGATATTTAGTACTGCGAACCAGAAGTGTAACACGAATTCTCCCAATCTTGAGAAAAGAAAGATAGATTTATTAAGCATAAAGAAAGATTTCCCAATGTTAAAATATATCTTATAAAATATCATTTAGAACTTCATAAACAAAATTATCTAGGGGCAACAAATCAAATCTATTCAATCATTCTTAAAGAGTTTTTCCCTTTACCTTCCTCCACATTTTTGCTTCCCAGGTTTCCCATCATCTCCATGACATTCTGCACCCAAGCAGCTAGGCTGCTGACCTTGGTCAACCTTTAACCAACCACTGGGAAAATGTGTTGACTTTTACTTTTACATTTTAATCACTATGATTTGATGGAGAGCCTTAACCACTACTGTCCTACAATTCCCTAAGAACTGGCCACGGGTGGAAATTAACCTTGTACCACTCTATAGCATCATCATCATAGGCAGTCCCTCGGAATCGAGGAAGACTTGCTTCCACTCTTAAAATGTCCTTAGGTGGCTGAACAGTCCAATACGAGAACCACAGTCCCCGTCACAGGTGGGACAGATAGTTGTTGAGGGAAAGGGGGGATTTTGCCAAATGGATGGGGTTATGGAGCACTTTATAATAAGACACGTACCAGTGTAATATTATCTTGTGTAATATTTAACCTAAAGAGGACATGCTGTGAAAATGCTCTGAACAGTCCTGTGCTAAAGCAGTCAGGCACCTGTAATGTACAAGCAAAGAAAGCATTAGTGCGGTGTTATACATGACCAATCGCCTAATAGATAAATGTTACACAAAAGCACAGCAAATATTCTCAACATATATTTCATCAATCAGGTTTCATGTGCCTGAGGCAGCCTGCTTGAAAGAATTCCAAATGGTTGAAGTTCTATGTGTGACTTGGTGAAAATAATGCTATATGTTACCACGATAAGATGACAAGTGCCAATAGTTACTGTAAAGTGCATAAGTTGTTACTTAGTAATGAGTGCTCTCTCAATATGCTTCCTTTCTTCTAAAATATATAAAAATTGGGTGACCAACATAACAAATCCAAAAATATGAAAAATATTTGTCAACTGGATTCACAGACAAGAAAACAAACTGGCGAGCTAACTTGCATACAAAAGGAATATCAGTAACAGAATGGAGCAAAAAAAAAATCCCATGTGACACTCCAATATCTTGATGGTCATAATGTGTCAGTTATACAATCAAACTGCTTAGTCTTTGGATAAGTAATTCCCTCATGTCAGAAGCAAGAAGGTATTACAGGCGTGATGTCCGAAATCCAGAAACCTCAGAAACTCGGGGGGAGGGAGAAGGTCGGGCAGAGGCCGGGGCGGTCGGGCCGAGGCTGTGGGAGTCTTGATTTCGGAACATTTTCCGTTTTCCGGACAACCCTGCCACGGATCGGCCCGGTGTCTGGATTCCGGATCTCCGGATTTTGGATGTCGCAGCCGTATAAAGTTCAACTTATACAAATTTAATAGCACTGGCAACCTTTCTTTGTGTATTAAACAACTTCAACTATATATTTAGGAACTGCTGCAAGCTTGATTATTAATTCTCACAATACAAAAAACCCTGCAATTTTACAGCTAAAATTTTTTCAGAGTACAAGTTTTATTAGGCATGTTATAGATTGCATGGCATGTGTACACACACATATTAAGGATCTTGGACTGCCTGTTTGCACTGGCAAGATCAAAGCCTTCACAGGAGGCGTAGGTTGCATTCGAGGGGGCAGGGGCTAGGGAGCTTGTCGGGTACTTGATGTGGGTGAGATTTATACAACGTGTGGTCCATAATGGTGTTCAGCTGGACACTGATTATGTTGGGGCCTTGCCATTGTTTCTTGTTTATAGCCACTCAAAATAAATGGATTCCTCTCACAAACCATTATAATACTGAACAAACTGAAAAATCATCCTTACAGAATTCAAGTGAGAGTTTGTGTTCTGCAAAGTAATGAGAGCATTCAACAGAGAGGTTAAAAAACTTCAGTAGTAAAGTTTGAGTACTCATTTTGTTAGGAATGAAATGTATTATATCAAAATTGGTTTTATTACACAAGTAAATAGATTTTTGATGCATGAAACACACTTACCAAAGGGGTATTGTAAAACAATCCATAGCGCATACGTGGGAGTAATGAAAAGACTACTTCTTTGAAGCATACCTAAATTACCAGGTGCAAAAGGGACAAAAAGATGGTGCGTAAACAGAACGCTTTTAAATATGTACACATTATAAATATTAAAATATCAAAAATGTTCAATACCCTTTTAAAGTCGAATGTGTTTAAATGTATAATGTTGTGATCGGCAAATGCTTTCCAGGTATCGCTAAATAAATCGCCATATCTGTAGGAACTCTGCAAGACAAAGCAAGGGAAACTAGCTGGATCAGTACTGAGATTAAAAATATCAACAGATAAAAATATAAACATTTTGTCCCTCATCAGAAATTAGTATAAATCCAAATATCTGTACTGGCAATAGACATTGCTTAGATCATCATTGGCGGTCCCTCGTCTCGAAGATGACTTGCTTCCACAGCAAAAAGGAATGAGTTCACAGGTGTTTCAATGAAGGACATAATATTCCAGGTCCCGAACTACATGTTGAAGGGTGGAAGATGCCTGTGCGTGGATTTCTTTAACGTGTGGTGGCCGTTGCACACCAGCCACCACACGGGCTTGACAGAGCCAGGTCTTGGTCCACTGGCAAGGATTAACCAGGATGACTGGAGACCAGCTCTGCTGCACGGACCTAGTGCACACACATATCGCAGTGTGGGCTGGCCCATGCTGATTAGATATATGCACAAAGGTATCTGCAATTGTTTCAGTAGTGACTCTGGTGCAGTTGTCAAAACATTTATTTGTAATTTAGTTATTTCGACCTCATATAAAATGTAGCTTCCAAAACAGAGAATAAAATCTGTTGAGATAACCCATGTAGAAGCCAATAGAAGAGGACATATAAAAGTCAGCAACAGTAATGAAAGTGGAGAGGTTTTTGTAATACAGTTTTCCAAATCAATTTGCAAAGAGAGACCCTGGCTCTAACATAGTTTAATGATGTGATCAGGCCAGACTACTTCAAAAAAAATGAGATCATTACTCAATTTCTTTTCAAAACACAGATGTTGAAGTCAAAGATAAGCAGCCTGCGTTGAAGGAGAATTCTGGAAAATTTTCACAAAATAAAAATGATACGGCATAATCCGTGCAGTCCAATAATGTACATATGTAGCATGTTGTAACTAATATCAGAAGGAGCAGTGCATCACTGTGTGGCAGGAAAACAGAGACTTCTGCTATTTAGAGATACTTGTGATTCAGAATCAACAATCATCTTGTAAGTGGTGTTGTTTCATTGCTCAAAAAGTCTGTGTAAATAAGTGAAATAATCTGAAATACTGCTTTTGAAAGAGTAAGAACCATGCCCACAGATAGACACTAAAGTGAGATAGCAATAGTGGGTATAATAACATTAACAACTGTAAGACATGTGGAATGGTTTATCAAATATATGGTTTTTCAAAACAATTTACAAAGAACACGGCCTGAAGAATCAGAATAAGCCTTAATATTATAATTTTAATGAAATGTTCAGGCTACTGATGACATGAAAGAAGTGAAAGCACTGGTCAATTTATTTTGAAGTACAGGATACAGGTGCAGCGCCTAAAATCCAGAACCCTCAGGACCGAGGCCGTTCCGGACTTTCGAACGTGTTTGTGATATCTGAAGTCCAGAAACACCTGAGCCCAGGTTCAGGTATTTCCAGATATCAGAATGCCAGAAGCACGTCCAGAGTCCGGAAATGCCTGGGCCCAGGTTCCGATATTTTCGGGTTTTCAACATAATTTTCGTAGTTCTTCTCTTAGCAGGCCTTGGAGTTTGATTTTGGCCGAAGGGACTTGCGCACGTAGCTTGGTTAGTTCTGGCCAAAGGGATATGCACGGGAGCTTGGTTGGTTCTGGTTGAAGAGACTTGTGTGCTGTGCAAAGTTAGTGCCGACCCAGGAGCAGCTGTGCGGTGACTGTGAAGATCTGGCCTGGAACAGGTAGGATTGGCGTTTTATTCTTGCAATTTTTGTCACTGTACAGTAGTTGGGTTTCATTTTTGGACTTTTCCCTGGGCCCCGTTGGCGGCAGTAATAGTTTGGCAGCATGTCCGGATTCCAGAACATTTTGCAGATTCTGGACGACCCTGTCACGGATCGTCCCGGAGTCCAAATCCGGAACATTCCAGATTCCGAAACTCCGAATTTTCAACGCTGCACCTGTAGCACCATCACTGGGGAACAGATGTCAGAGAAAAGATAAGCAACCTATATAAGAGCAGAATTCAGCATGGTATATTATTATGCAGCATGTTTTGTAAAATACAGAAATAGTGTATCACATAAAATAGGTTATGACAAATGCTACTTTTCAAAAGAACAAAATTTGTAAACAGTATATGTACTATATTTGAGATAGACTACCTTTAATTGATGATGTAGTAGAGATATAATTTTGTATTCTCACTGATAAATGAAGAATTTGATGCCTTTTCCCAGTGTTTTGGGATACTGTAACTGGTGTTTCATTAAAACAAATGGTATTTTGTACTCAAAATCCCAAACATCACTTCTGGGTAACAGACCATTTGCCCATCCTCTGCAGTACTGAGGGAGTGCTAAACTGTTGGAGGTTTCAAATGTAACTTTACAGTGAGGCCCTGTCTCCCTCTCAGGTGGACCGAAAAGATCCCATGGCATTATTCGAAGAAGAGCAGAGTAATTCTCTGTGGTGTCTTGGCCCATATTTATCTCTTAACTAATATCACTAAAAAAAGAGATTATCTGGTCATTATCTCATTGGCATAGATTTTGCTGTAATAATAACGACAAGGCTAACAGCGCTCACCATTATTATAGGGTAACTCTGACAGCAACATCTGGCGTCTGCACATACAGTTAAACGTGGAACTCTAAAAGTTGTGGTCAGAAATACCCTCCTTCTCCATAGGGTGCTTGCCGATAGACTTGGCACTGAAATCACTGTAATGGCAGTAATTTAGGGTAATTACCAACTCGTCCCACAGTAAATATGGATAAAAAGGTTAGAACTGTTGCATTCAGGAATAAATTAGACTGCAGGAAGATATCAATGGACTGGTCAGAACAGTGGCAAATGGAATTCAGATACCAAGGGCTCAATACTGCAGAAACCCGAGAGGGATATAGAAAGTGCAGGGGTGAAATTAAAAAGGAAATTAGGAAAGCAAAAAGAGGGCATGAAAAAATATTGCCAAGTAAAATCAAGGAAAACCCAAAGATGTTTTATAAATACATTAAGAGCAAGAGAATAACTAAAGAAAGAGTAGGGCCTATTAGAGACCATAAAGGTAACCTGTGTGTGGAGGCGGAAGACATGGGTATGGCTCTTAATAAATACTTTGCGTCTGTTTTCACAAAAGAGAGGGACGATGCAGACATTGCAATCAGGGAGGAGGAGTGTGAAATATTAGATGAAATAAACAGAGAGAGAGTGGAAGTATTAAGGGTTTAGCATCTTTGAAAGTGCCCCAGGCCCAGATGAAATGTATCCCAGGCTGTTAAGAGAAGCAAGAGAGGAAATAACAGAAGCTCTGACCATCATTTTCCAATCCTCTCTGGCTACACATGGAGGACTGCTAACGCTGTACCATTGTTTAAAAAGGGAGAAAGGGATAGAGCATGTAATTACAAACCAGTCAGCCTAACCTCGGTGGTGGGAAAATTATTGGAGAAAATTCTGAGGGACGGGATAAATCTTCAGTTAGAAAGACATGGATTAATCAAGGACAGTCAACATGGATTTGTAAAGGGAAGGTCGTGTTTGACTAACTTGATTTCATTTTTTGAGGAGGTAACAAAGAGGGTCGATAAGGGTAGTGCCTTTGATGTAGTCAATAAGGATTTTAGCAAGGCTTTTGATAAGGTCCCACATGGCAGGCTGGTCACGAACGTAGTAGTGATGTTGGGGAGGGCATCAAACAGGAAATTAGGGGTGCATGCAATAAAGGTGCAGCAGTTAACATGGGTGACTTTAATATGCATACAGATTGGGCTAACCAAACTGGAAGCAATACGGTGGAGGAGGATTTCCTGGAGTGCAGAAGGGATGGTTTTCTAGACCAATATGTCGAGGAACCAACTAGGGGGGAGGCCATCTTAGACTGGGTGTTGTGTAATGAGAGAGGATGAATTAGCAATCTCGTTGTGCGAGGCCCCTTGGGGAAGAGTGACCATAATAATGGTGGAATTCTACATTAGGATGGAGAATGAAACGGTTAATTCAGAGACCATGGTCCAGAACTTAAAGAAGGGTAATTTTGAAGGTATGAGGCGTGAATTGGCTAGGATAGATTGCCGAATGATACTTAAGGGGTTGACAGTGGATGGGCAATGGCAGACATTTAGAGACCGCATGGATGAACTACAACAATTGTACATCCCTGTCTGGCGTAAAAATAAAAAAGGGAAGGTGGCTCAACCGTGGCTATCAAGGGAAATCAGGGATAGTATTAAAGCCAAGGAAGTGGCATACAAATTGGCCAGAAATAGCAGCGAACCCAGGGACTGGGAGAAATTTAGAACTCAGCAGAGGAGGACAAAGGGTTTGATTAGGGCAGGGAAAATAGAGTACGAGAGGAAGCTTGCAGGGAACATTAAAATGGACTGCAAAAGCTTCTATAGATATGTAAAGAGAAAAAGGTTAGTAAAGACAAACGTAGGTCCCCTGCAGTCAGAATCAGGGGAAGTCATAACTGGGAACAAAGAAATGGCAGACCAATTGAACAAGTACTTTGATTCAATATTCACTAAGGAGGACACAAACAACCTTCCGGATATAAAAGGGGTCAGAGGGTCTAGTGAGAAGGAGGAACTGAGGGAAATCCTTATTAGTCGGGAAATTGTGTTGGGGAAATTGATGGGATTGAAGGCCGATAAATCCCCAGGGCCTGATGGTCTGCATCCCAGAGTATTAAGGAGGTGGCCTTGGAAATAGCGGATGCATTGACAGTCATTTTCCAACATTCCATAGACTGGATCAGTTCCTGTGAAATGGAGGGTAGCCAATGTAACCCTACTTTTTAAAAAAAGGAGGGAGAGAGAAAACAGGGAATTATAGACCGATCAGCCTGACATCGGTAGTGGGTAAAATTATGGAGTCAATTATTAAGGATGTCATAGCAGCACATTTGGAAAAAGAGGTGACATGATAGGTCCAAGTCAGCATGGATTTGTGAAAGGGAAATCATGCTTGACAAATCTTCTGGAATTTTTTGAGGATGTTTCCAGTAGAGTGGACAAGGGAGAACCACTTGATGTGGTGTATTTGGACTTCCAGAAGGCTTTCGACAAGGTCCTACACAAGAGATTAGTGTAGAAAGTTAAAGCACATGGGATTGGGGGTAGTGTGCTGACGTGGATTGAGAACTGGTTGGCAGACAGGAAGCAAATAGTAAGAGTAAATGGGTACTTTTCAGAATGGCAAGCAGTGACTAGTGGGGTACCGCCAGGTTCTGTGCTGGGGCCCAAGCTGTTTACATTGTACATTAATGATTTAGACGAGGGGATTAAATGTAGTATCTCCAAATTTGCGGATGACACTAAGTTGGGTGGCAGTGTGAGCTGCGAGGAGGATGCTATGAGGCTGCAGAGTGACTTGGATAGGTTAGGTGAGTGGGCAAATACATGGCAGATGAAGTATAATGTGGATAAATGTGAGGTTATCCACTTTGGTGGTAAAAACAGAGAGACAGACTATTATCTGAATGCTGACAGATTAGGAAAAGGGGTGGTGCAACGAGACCTGGGTGTCATGGTACATCAGTCATTGAAGGTTGGCATGCAGGTACAGCAGGCGGTTAAGAAAGCAAATGGCACGTTGACCTTCATAGCGAGGGGATTTGAGTACAGGGGCAGGGAGGTGTTACTACAGTTATACAGGGCCTTGGTGAGGCCACACCTGGAGTATTGTGTACAGTTTTGGTCTCCTAACTTGAGGAAGGACGTTGTTGCTATTGAGGGAGTGCAGCGAAGGTTCACCAGACTGATTCCCGGGATGGTGGGACTGATATATCAAGAAAGACTGGATCAACTTGGCTTGTATTCACTGGAGTTCAGAAGAATGAGAGGGGACCTCATAGAAACGTTTAAAATTCTGACGGGGTTAGACAGGTTAGATGCAGGAAGAATGTTCCCAATGTTGTTGAAGTCCAGAACCAGGGGTCACAGTCTAAGGATAAGCGGTAAGCCATTTAGGACCGAGATGAGGAGAAACTTCATCACCCAGAGAGTGGTGAACCAGTGGAATTCTCTACCACAGAAAGTTGTTGAGGCCAATTCACTAAATATATTCAAAAAGGAGTTAAATGTAGTCCTTACTACTAGGGGGATCAAGGGGTATGGCGAGAAAGCAGGAATGGGGTACTGAAGTTGCATGTTCAGCCATGAACTCATTGAATGGCGGTGCAGGTTCGAAGGGCCAAATAGCCTACTCCTGCACCTATTTTCTATGTTTCTATGAAATGTAAAAGCTCATGGGAACAAAGGCAATGTGGCAAGTTGGATCCAAAACTGGCTCAGAGGCAGAAAGCAAAGGTTAATGGTTGATGGATGTTTTGTGACTGGAAGGCTGTATTCAATGCGGTTCCGCAGGGCTCAGTACTAGGTCCCTTGTTTTTTGTGGTATATATCAATGATTTAGACTTCAATGTAGGGGAAATGATTAAGAAGTTTGCAGCTGATACAAAAATTGGCCGTGTGGTTGATAAAGAAGAAGAAAGCTGTAGACTGCAGGAAGATATCAATGGGCTGGTCAGGTAGACAGAACAGTGGCAAATCGGATTCAATCCGGAGTAGTGTGAGGTAATGCATTTGGTGAGGGTTAACAAGGCAAGGGAATACACAATAAATGGTAGGACACTGAGAAGTGTAGAGGAACAGAGGGATCATGGAGTGCATTTCCACAGAGCCCTGATGGTAGCAGGACAGGTAGATAAGGTGGTTAAGATGGCATACGGGATACTTGCCTTTATTAGCCGATGCACAGACTGTAAGAGCAGGGGGGTTATGCTTGAACTGTATAAAATACAAGGTTTGGCCACAGCTAGAGTACTGCATGCAGTTCTGGTCACCACATTACAGGAAAGATGTAATTGCACTAGAGAGGGTACAGAGGAGATTTACGAGGATGTTGCCTGGATTGGCGAATTTTAGCTATGAGGAAAGATTGAATAGGCTGCTGTTGTTTTCTTTAGAACCGAGGAGGCTGAAGGGAGGCTTAATTGAGGTGTATAAAATTATGAGGGGCCTAAATGGAGTGGATCGGAAGGATCTATTTCCCTCAGCAGAGGGGTCAATAACCAGGGGGCATAGATTTAAAGTAATTGGCAGGAGATTTAGAGGGGATTTGAGGATAAACTATTTCAACCAGAGAGTGGTGGGGGTCTGGAACTCACTGCCTGAAAGTGTGGTTGAGGCAGAAACCCTCATGGCATTTAAAAAGTACTTGGATATGCATCTGAAGTGCCGTAACCTACATGGCTATGGACCACGATTGGAAAGTGGGATTAGGCTGGATAGCTCTTTGTCAGCCGGCCGGACATGATGGGCCGAATGGCTTTCTTCTGTGCTGTAAATGTCTATGATTTTAACGGCAAAATAAGTGATAATTACTGCTGAATAACTTTTCTGGCCATGAAAAATTGATTTTACAAGTGTGGAGTCTCATTCCCTCAGAAGAAAATTACAGATTTTCTTTTCCGTTTTTCTCCTTTGAAGGTTGGAAAGAGATTGCCAATTAGATGGATATGTGAAGATTGTTCTGGAGTATAAGAAGCTCTGCCACCAATTCTGGGTGGAGGGAGGAAAGGATGCAAAGAAGGCCAATGTCAGAGAGCAGGATGCACAAGTTGGCACATAGAGCTAGAGAAACCTAAAGAAGTAGGATGTGGCAAGGCTGAAGGGATTTATAAATGAAGGTGAGGATTTTGAATTTAATGGATTGGGGAATCGGAAACTACTGGAAATCGGGAAGGGCTGGAGTGACAGGAAAACAGGACGTATTGCACAAAAGGATACAAACAGCAGAGTTTTGGACAAGTTGGAACATATGTAGAGTGGAGCATGCAAAGAGGTAACAGATACAGGGCAGTTGGGTTGAGGTAAGGGTTTAGCTTCCACCAAAAACTTGAGAAAGCCATAGTTCAATTTGCATAGGATTTCTTGCAGCCAGCAGAGAGATTTTTCATCTGTTAGACCGAGCTAGATTCATACCCTGGTATAATAATATACGAGGCACATTTTATATAACATTGAACAGGAAAATGTTATTCGACGTTCATAACAGCTTTTTTTCTGGTAGTATTGCATCACTGTTAGAAACAAAAGGTACTTAAAATGTATATGGTTATGCGATTAAAACTCTGACGTGAAGAATGTTGTGTTTAAATGGTTACATGCGAATTGCAGACAAAAAGTCTCCTCAGATTATATAGATGCTTAGACGTGCTAATGTTTTGGTTTCCTGTGGAGGGTATAGTATTATGTACTCTATACAATCTCCCTGTAGCTAAGTGATTATCTGTTGTTTTTAATTTAAGACTTAAACCTTGTTTATGTATTTTATGTATAATTCTAAGGTTGGAATTGAAGTTAGCTTAACGAACTGCTTGCAAAGATAATGGAAGGAAGTTGGGGAAGTTAGCATAAAAACAAGCAGTTTTCTAGGTCATAAAAACAGGTAACAGCCGGTGGAAGTGAGAAAGCTCTGCTTTGGGCCTCATAGTTGAAAGGGTAAAGGACTAGGCCTTGTACTGATTATACCAGAGAGGATAGGGACGAGAGAGGTAAGACAGATTCCAAAGGAAGGACCCTGACTAAGTATAAACAGCAAAGACCAATTGAACAAGATCATGAGACATCTTTAGGGCGGGCTTTGTTTCGAGAATCAAGACAAAGAACTCGAAGTCCCATTGGGTAGAGTTTTGGGGGGAACCTCTATAGGTTAAAAGGTCTTGTCAATATCCCGTTTCTGGCCCATCCCTAAAAATAAACTAAAAATGACCCCCTGAAAGCTTGTCCTCACAGACAGAGGAAGAGAGCGTGAAGGAGCTCTAAGCAAAAGGAAGAGAAGCCGCTCAGAGAATTGCTCACGTGTCTCAACTGTCTGTCTGGTCAGGTCAGTATCAGCTACTTGTCACGGTCGTATGTTTTTGCTGTATAACTTATATTCCGTCTTAAACTCTGATTAAATACAATATATCCACCATATCGGTTTGAACTTGAACCTGATCATTTAAAGTGACCAGAGATAGCCGTAATTTCTAACATCACATAGTTTCTCTCACTACACCCAACAGACACAAACCAATTCCCACAAATCCAACAGATGATTTCGACCTCTGACACATGTTTCTAGGCAGAGTACTAATGCAAGCCTAGTTAGGTTACTGCAAGGCTTAACTTATTATTTTACTCACTGTTTTGCTACACTTACCATTTAGTCCCAGAACTCACTTTTTAATCACACCCAAAGGCTTCTTGCCTTCAACTGACATTATTCCATAGACCTCAAAATCTCACTACTTACCAAACTATTTGCCAAGTTATGCAAATTTATTAAAACAGTAGCACTTTCTGCTGATAGATCAGAATCTTGATATTTTGAAACCACGCAGTTATGAAATCTTAAAACTGCTGGGTATGCTCAGTTAGTCCACTGTCAACTGATTTTGAATATGTATTTCACATGCTACATTGTACCAAAGTACTTCGCTTCTGATATTTGAAGACTTTTAAGTTTGAAATTAACACAAATTAAACCAAGAAAAATTAATGGTGCATATTACCTTCTTCAGCTTTGTTCTCTTCTCCATCCCAAGGTCCTGACTCCCAGTCCCTGAAGCCCAAAATACTATTAAACTCGCACTTTCTGCAACCCAGTTCCAATCACCTCTGTCTGCCCAATAGACCACATAATCATTGCAGATGTGTCACTGTGCGATTCTCTCTAGTTTATGACAGTCAGACAGAGATACATACTTTCCAAGTTGTATCATTCTACACATCAGAATGTAGTGTTTTGAAACTGGAGCTACAGAAAAATAGATCCAGTTTGTTCAGCAACTCTACCAACACAGACAGGAATACATCAAAGTTAGAAGCCAGGATCAGGAATGGGGCAGGGAGGGGGCGGTGGTGGAGGAGGATGTTAGAAGTTTATATCCACAGCAGAAGAATGGTACAAAGGTGAAGTTTGAAGTTAATACAATTGACAGACTTCCTAAGTCAGACATCAAAGTCAATATACTGAAAATTCTTTCCATGTTTGTGCACAATATTGAAACTAAATCCCCTAAGCTCATCACTCCCCAAGAGTTCTCTAGTTTCAAACTTTCACATCTCTGCTGAAATAATGGTTGAAATTTTGCTGGGGAGGCGCATGGGGGGGGGAATTGGGTGAGGGGCGGTTCGAGGCGGGCGAGAAACCTGGAAGGCCAGGTTTCCTGCTGATTTTACCGGCAGGCTGGCTGGCTGCAGGCGGGGAGGCCTCAATTGCAAGGGGTCATTCCGTGAGAGGGGGGTCGGGGATCAGCTGGTGGGGGTTGGGTATCAGTGGGAGGGGGGTTCAGGGATTAGCAGGAGGGGGGTCGGCGATCGGGAGAGGGAGACAGGATCGGGGAGGTTTGCAGGATCGGCAGGCAAGAGGGGATCGTGGGGGGAAAATCGGAGATTGCGGGGGTTGGCTGGGTCGGCCAGGGATCCGGGGGGGGTGGGGGTGGGGGCTGGGGGCTGGAGGGTCGTGGCCGGCTCCATCATCATCATTGATGGGGGAATGGGTGTGACTTGGGAATGTGATCGGAGGTCTTGTGGTGGGGTCTCCAATTGCAGGAGATGGGTTAGGTACGGACCCTGGATCCAGAAGGTAGGTATAAAGCCACTTACTTCCTGGAAGCAGTAATACCCACCTCTGTTGAACTGCCAGGTTTCATGAATTGTGTGAAGCCCGTCCCCCAGGCAGTTAAAAACAAAATGGAGGGGAAAATAGAGACTTCCAGCCTTAATGCGATATTTAAATTGACGCTCAGCCCCCTGGCAGTGAGTTTTCTGACCGCTCCCCATCTCGCCTCCAGGGAAACCAGAAGAAGGGGGTTGGAGGCGGGATCAGGTCGGGAATCCCATTTAAAAAAAATTAACTGCCCCCATGCCCCAAACCCACCCATTTTTTGTTGGGAAAATTCCAGCCATTGTAACCAATTTGAAAATAAAATGTAAGGCGGGCAATGATTGTTACAAAATGGGTCAGAGTTTAAAGTTGACTGACAATCCTAGAGCCTCTATATTTGTGATCTAGCAACACCACTCCAGACTGCTTCAATTTGTCTCTCAAAGTTTGTCTCTCTCTGCTGCATTTATTCTGGTAAAATCAATCATCACTATCACAACCACACACACATCATCTGAATTATCTTTGCTGCATGCAGGGAAAAGAAAGAAGCACTATACATGGCAAAACATATAGAGAGGGTAATCCCTGCGGTCAATAATTTTCTAAGTGAAAATGTTGAAATATTAAAGAAATCTCTTATTTTTATATGTTGTGTAAGTGGAATTCATAATGCTAAACAGCAAAATACACATATTATACAGCTGCTTTGGACAGAAGCAAATAATTATCTGTAGTAAATTGTGAAAAATCATACTGTAGTGTGATATGATTTTAGAATTATATTTTTACTGTGGGGTTATCTAATTGTTACTGCACTCTCCTCATTGCAGACTGCCCACAAATAGCTTTTAGTATTTCATACAAAATAATTCAAACAGAAGTAGAGTGAAACAAAACAGCATCATGTTTTTATCTTAATACACATTACAAATCAATTGCATAAAAAGAATACTTGTTGGGAATGGGGTCAATATCATGTTATTCACAACTCATTCCGGTGATAAATGTGTTATCCACGAGGTAAGCCTACAAAGCTGATACAGGTAACTTCAAAATACAATGTCATTTACATTTCTATAAAGTATCCTTTATTTATCCTTCTTTCAAGGAACATAGAAACAAGAGAAGGCCATTCAACCCCTCAAGCCTGTTCCACTGTTATATTAGATCATGGCTGATCAACCCCATTTACCTGCCTTTTCTCCACATCGCTTACCTACAACATATCTGTCGATCTCAATATTGAACATTTAATTTGAACCAGCATTCACAGCCTTTTAAGGGAGAGAGTTTGAGATTCCCTGTACGAATTGTGTGAAAAAGTGTTTCCCAATTTCACTCCTAAATGGCCTAGTTCTAATTTTAAGATTTTGCCCCCTTGTTCTGGATTCCCCTGCCAATTCCCAATTGCGCTTCTTTTATTATAGAATATAATGCAGTAATTCTGTAGTGTAGTGTTTTACATTTCATGTTAGAGGAGTGGAAGATGCCTGTGCGTGAGTTCTTTGAACGTGGGGTGGTCGTTGCACCACATGGGCTTATCTGAGCAAGGTCTTGATCCAGTGGCAAGGGGGTCCAAGACGACTGGAGACCCAGGCACTGCTATAGTTGCCTAGTTGCCTACGGTGAGATGTTGGCCGCAGGCTCGGCGCTGAGTAGCGCCCTTGATGGTAGGTGGTCTGAGGCTTGGTTGGGGGCAGGCATTGGAAGGGTCAGTGGTCCACTGGAGTTCAGAGTGGGAGGTCAGGGGGATCACAGCCATGATACTTGCCACGTGCTGGAGGAGGAGAAGAGGCAAGGTCACCAGTGGGAAGAAGAGCTCCAATCGTCGCTGAAGAAGGAGAGGAGGCCAACCGCTGTTGTAGGAGAGGGGGACCCGGTCGCCGTTGAGGAGGAGGTCCGTGGGGAAGGAGAGGTCCAGCTGTCGTCGAGGAGGCCCAGACCCCGAGGTAGAAAAAGCCATAAGACAGCTTAAGAACAACAAGGCTACAGGAGCGGATGGAATCCCTGCTGCGGCACTGAAGTATGGCGGAGAGGCACTGTTGGCACGGATACATGACCTCATCTCTCTGGCGGGAGGAGAGCATGCCGGGAGATCGTGACCATCTTTAAAAAAAGGGACAAGTCTGACTGCGACAACTACAGAGGAATTTCCCTGCTATCAGCCACTGGGAAAGTCGTCGCGAGAGTCCTCCTCAACCGTCTTCTCCCTGTGGCTGAGGAGCTCCTCCCGGAGTCACATTGCAGATTTCATCCCCTACAGGGCACAACGGACATGATTTTTGCACCGCGACAGCTACAGAAAAAATGCAGGGAACAGCACCAGCTCTTATACATGGCCTTCTTCAACGTTACAAAGGCCTTTGAAACTGTCAACCACGAGGGTCTATGGAGTGTCCTCCTCCGTTTCGGATGCCCCCAAAAGTTCGTCACCATCCTCCGTCTACTCCACGACGACATGCAGGCCATGATCCATTACAGACCCAATCCACGTCCAGACCAGGGTCAAACAGGGCTGTGTCATCGCCCCAACCCTCTTCTCAATCTTCCTTGCTGCCATGCTCTACCTCACAGTCAACAAGCTCCCCGCTGGAGTGAAACTAAACTACAGAACCAGTGGGAACCTGTTCAACCTTCGCCGTCTCCAGGCCAGGTCCAAGACAACCCCAACCTCTGTCGTCGAGCTACAGTACGCGGACGACACCTGCGTCTGTGCACATACATAGGCTGAACTCCAGGACATAGTCGACGTATTTACTGAGGCGTACGAAAGCATGGGCCTTACACTAAACATCTGTAAGACAAAGGTCATCCACAAGCCTGTCCTCGCCACACAGTACTGCTCTCCGGTCATCAAGATCCACAGCACGGCCCTGGACAATGTGGACCATTTCCCATACCCCGGGAGCCTCTTATCAACAAGAGCAGGCATTGACGATGAGATTCAACACCACTTCCAGTGCGCCAGTGCAGCCTTCGGCCACCTGAGGAAAAAAGAGTGTTTGAAGACCAGGCCCTCAAAACTGCCACCAAGCTCATGGTCTACAGGGCTGTAGTAATACCCGCCCTCCTGTATGGCTCAAAGACATGGTCCATGTACAGTAGACACCTTAAGTCGCTGGAGAAATACCACCACCAACGACTCCGCGAGATCCTACAAATCCCCTGGGAGGACAGATGCACCAACGTTAGCGTCCTCGACCAGGCCAACATCCCCAGCATTGAAGCACTGACCACACTTGATCAGCTCCGCTGGGCAGGCCACATCATTCGCAGGCCAGACACGAGACTCCCAAAGCAAGCATTCTACTCGGAACTTCTTCACGACAAACAAGCCAAAGATGGGCAGAGGAAACGTTACAAGGACACCCTCAAAGCCTCCCTGAAAAAGTGCAACATCCCCACTGACACCTGTGAGTCCCTGGCCAAAGACTGCCCCAAGTGGAGGAAGTACATAGGGAGGGCGCTGAGCACCTCGAGTCTCAACGTCGAGAGCATGCAGAAATCAGGCAGTGGAAAGAACGTGCGGCAAACCTGTCCCACCCACCCTTTCCCTCAACTATCTGTCCCACCTGTGACAGGGACTGTGGTTCTCGTATTGGACGGTTCAGCCACCTACGGACTCATTTTAAGAGTGGAAGCAAGTCTTCCTAGATTCCGAGGGACTGCCTATGGTTTTACATTTCACCAGGCAAAAAGATGAAGATCCTGCCTTTTTGCCACATGGTTGAAATGTTAGAAATACCATCTTCGAATCAATCCAAACAACACAACATTGCTACTAATTCCTGCTCCAGGTACTTGTGATATCCTGGTTTTCTGCTTAGTTAATCAACCTGTGTGTTTCACCAGCTATTCTGTCATGAGAACAGCTGGAATAGTTCAATTTGTTTCTAATACTAACGTGGACTAGCTTTATGACTGCATGCTTCTGGCAGGGAGCCTTACCCACCAGGAGCATTTATCGGGAAATCACAGGTGCTCTGTCCATGAATATTCATCCATTACAATGCTCATTACAATTAATAGATAAAAAAATTGGAGGGAGCATACTTGTAGTTTCCATCTATGTGCTCCCAGCAGGCAAGGCTCTTCACTGACCCAACACATTTGGACTTACGTGGGTCGAAATTTAGCTCCCCAAAAAGGCCTCTCACTGCAGCGGCCAGACGGCGGAGTTGAACTGCCGCCGACTTCCGGTCCAATGGACGGCGCCAGCGAAATTTAGCTCGGGGACTGCCAGGTCAGGTCGACAATTATGCCCCGGGTTCGGCTGGGCCGGCAACAGGCAGCCTGGCATCCCCTCTTGGGTGCCAGATGGCTGGCCCGGACGAAACCCTCCCTGGTGGCCCAGTGGACCAAAGTTTCAAAGTGCCAAAGGCTCTCCCTTTTAAGTGAAGGGGAGAGCGTGGTGACGCACATGCGTCATGATGTCATCGCCGCTCCGCTGCTGACTGACAGCGGCCGAGACTCCGTCCCACCTCCACTTCCGTCCTCTAGAGTGCTCACTGCCCCACCTCCACCCCCATTATGACCGACTTCCGCTCCGCTTAAAAATTTACCGAAAGAGGCAACCGCATCCCACCCGGCGGAAAAAACACTTCAGGAGCGGAAGGTGCGACCCGTTTCAGCCAGAGGTAAATTTCAGCCCCACGGTGTCTACATAATGACATCCGCAGAAAAACATTTGCATTTAGCAAATAACATCATCTTCCCCAAACTGGACATTTGAACATAGGTTAGCAAGTAATAAATACCATTCACATTGGTCACATCAGCATATATTTATGAAGCCAATTTTTATTTTAGCAAAAAAAATTTTTTGAAAATATACCAATTTGAGTAACGCAGCAAATTATGATCATCACCACTACCGCACAAAATAGCTACCTATCAAGCAGTAAATTTACTTTAATTGCTTGGGCTGCAATCTTGAAGGTTATTAGAGTTCAAAGACAGTAATAAATAATTTGGATTCAGATTACCAGTAATAAATGTGTCATAAATAAAGTGCAGAGATGTAGGGCTCTTATCATGAATTAAGTTTACAGTGTGTAAAAATAATTGAACATTAGTGCCTTGTTCCACATGCCAAAAATAATATAAATTTGGCTGTATAATCAGATTATGTTCAATCAATTTGGACTTTTGTTCTTTCATATACAAATTTTTCAAACTAGGACTTTGACAACCTAAAACTGAACTGATATTAAACAAAAAACACAATGGCCCAGATTTTGCAGTTGTAATGACGTTACTCTGTGAAACTGACAGCAGCTTCGGACGCCAGACCATGCACAGTTAATCGCGGAACTCCAGAAGTTGCTGTCAGTGATTCCCTACCCCTCCACTGAGCGCACTGTTGAAGTCCCAGCAGACAGTAATCTTTAGAAATCACTTGAACTGATGTGAACGTCTCCTCGTACGGTGTAATATCGCTGTTAAAACCCCCCCAAAAAAGTTAAGCGTTGTTAAATGAGGTGTAACTGGGTTATAACTGCTGCTGAACAACATCTCTGGCCCTGAAAAACTAATTTTATATTTATGGAATTTCAAATGTTTCCATTATGATAACATTCCAAAGGTTTTTAATATAATAAAAATTACATATATTTTTTAAAGTTTATCATATTTCAGCTTCAAACTTAATCCCAATCTTCTGCATGTCCCAATCTTTATTTTGCTCTCTGTAAAATTTATAAATGTGAAGGATAATCAGTGCATTTTACTTCCTGGTTTGCTACTCGAAGAATTCTTCAATGTGATTGGCTGCTTAGCCTGTTGATGACATCACTGTTGCTGGATGTCGGAGATCCCCTCGAGTTAGCGCCAGAATCAAACTAATGTTGGGAAATGTGAAATCGACGCCACAGAGATCGCTGGATCTTTGTGGGCAGCTTTCTTCGAGCTCAGCGGTGAGTGCTGTCACTTCGCTGCTGACTGCAAAACCCAGGCTAATAGCTGACATATTAGCTGCTTTAGGTCTTCATTATGGTATAAATCAGTGACAAGAGAGTGAGTTTATCGTAAGGGTCGAAAGTAATGGCTTTGGTCTTCCTAATGTTCAGTTGGTGGACATTTTGATTCACCCACAACTTAATGTCAGACAGGAAACCTGAGCGGAAAATATGATCATGGGGTCAAGGAAAGTGAGGGAGTTGGGCACCAGCAGCATATATATGAAAACTGACCCATTGCCTATTGATGGTATGGGACAAGATGTAAATGAGGAAGAAAAAGGAGCCAATCATACATCCTTTAGCGATGCCAGGGGTGGAGAGAAGTATTTGCTTGACCTGGCTACATTGGATCAGACAGGATGCAAACCATGCAAGAGCACTATCGTGGAGCTGAACAACAAAGGAGAGGGGAAGGAGGAGGATGGTGTGGTCAACGGGTGGGTTTTAAGAATGGTCTTAAAGGAGGATAGGGAAGTGGAGAAGCAGAGAGTTTTGGGAGGGAAATCCAGAGGATAGGGCCTAGGCAGCTGAAGACACAACCACTAATAGTAGAGCGAAGGGAGAGAGGATGCACAAGAAGCCAAAGTTGGAGGAACATCGAGTTCTCGGCAGTTTGTAGAGCTGGGGGAGATTAGAGAGATGAGAGAGAGAGAGAGAGGCTGGGGGAGAGAAAGAGAGAGAGAGGGAGGCTGGGGGAGAGAGAGAGAGAGAGAGAGAGGCT